>NC_134955.1:40047244-40292244 GCF_965638725.1 Aptenodytes patagonicus | reverse complement strand
TTATAAGTAATAGAGATTCAAATGGTATCTCTTAAATGCAAGGCAAACATGGCTTAGCATGTCACTATCTGGTGCAATGCAGTCCCTGTACATATAATATGCTGCATCTTTACTAAAAATTCTTCAGAAATCTTTATTGAACAAGAGAACAATGTATTCTGTTATAGGTATATAAATAAGTTGCTTCTAGAAGTTTGCTGCTTTGTTTTTTTCCTTAAACATTTAATGGTATATAATTGTTACCTGCAATTATATGTTGATGCCTTTTGTTCAAAGGGTAAGTACTGTGCTGCTTTAACTGGTTCGTAGCAGACAATTTTACACACAGCACATTCTGCTTGTAGCTGTATTCATATCTTTTTCTCTTAAAATTGTACTTAAATACTGTAGGCTAATTCATTTAGAATTTATTATTATTTTAAAAGTACAATATTTTTTTCTATGCAGATTAATACAATAACCTCTATATTATATAAGCAGAAAGATATGCAGGAAGGTTTACATTACATATAAACATACATACTGCTATTTGTAAATGAAACTTTTGTGATTAAATTAAAAAGTAGTATAATTTCAGGTCTATAATGCAAATATTGTTTAAACTGAAAACATTTGGTATTTTGCTTACGATATTTTTTTAGGGATAATTTAAAATGTGTAGCTTTAAAGAAAAAACTTTTATGGAATTAGAGCGGGTGAGCAGCTGTTTCCACATTGTTAGGGCACAGAAGTTAGAGTTCCGATTGCCACATTAATCAGAAAGAATTGAGACTATGAAATCCATTTCATTTAATCTCATTATTGAATAAACAGCTCTGTAGTGATGCCTATTTGTACTTGTTTCTCTAATAAAAATGCAACTGTAGCTCTCAACACAAATTAGTTTTAATTATTTAAATGATATGAATTTGTCAAACATAAATAATCTAACACCTGTTTTGCCTTTTCATTTTATGAAAAAAATGTTTCGTGAAAACTAATAGAGGATGATAGTGGGGAATAACAAAGGTAGGTCTATGTATTTATTACAATTCTATTAAAAAAAATGCAAGTGTGAGTTGATTACTATCTAGCAGGATGAAGAAGCAGTCTGTTTCATTGCTATGCAAGGACACAACAGAAAACAGCAAAACAGAAGGATGTCTCACATACGCTGGGTCAATGCAACTCACTTGTCCTGTGCTCATCTCTGAGAGTTGGTGACAGTGATTTACAGTATAGCAATTCATCTTCTGAATACAATGATAACATTACAAAGCAATGAGTGGTGTAGCTTTTGAGCTGCTTAATCAAGGCACCAAAAGCTGCCATGACAGTCACCAATATATGTGAAACAAACCTTCTCAGGCAAAGGAAAAGACAAATCTGAGTTTCCCTGCTTTGTGTTTATTTTAGTAACTTCATTTCAGGAGATCTGTCTGACCATATATGAAGAGTAGCCCTCGTGTCAGAAGGGTATAATGTGGTATAAAAACCAGTCTCCTCTCTGAAAATGGAGATCTGTTTGTTTTCTCCACAGAACAGTATAATCATATTTGTTGTTTCTGTTTCATGCTACATTTTGTTTTAAAAGATTTGCTATTTAAAATTCTGGATATCTTAACACACTTCCCTGAATTCATTTATCATTTGGTTGAAGAGGGAAATTAAACATGTAATCCAGTTGTGGTTGGTGGTGGTGGCCTCATATGGCACTTCAAGCAGTGATAATTTGTATGACTTTCTGTATATTAAACCATACTTTAATATTTATTCTGTTTGTGGTGTATTAACTGTTATCCTTTCTTGGTAAAGGAAATGTGCTAAGCAGATAGTTACTGTTCTAAATCAACAAGGCAATTTTAGAGTCACATGAAGCTGTTGAAACCTACCACTCAGTAGTTTGTCTGCCAGATTAATCATCTTTATTGTCCCTTCTGGAGGTGTCTCTCTTCCTTCGTGCAAAATATTTCCAGCAGGCAGGCTTATTGTGAGAACATACGACACTCCAAGGATATGATTATGTGACCATCACAGTGCCCTACATATCAATAACATAGCCCAGGGTTTCAGAGCTGTCTTTTTTAAAAAATGCAAATTACAGAAAATGTTTTCTAAAGCATTTTATTATATTTCAGAGTGCATTTTCTCTCAAAATGCTCCTAAGATTATTTTGTATTAGCTGTACTCCCTTCTCAGTGCAGTTAATTTAAAACACTTAAATTTTTGCATATCGACCTCTTTTTTTAGACCCTTTGTTTGCAACATTTCATTATTGTTAAATAATCAGTAAATATACTACAGGAAAGGTACTGTGGGACTACTGAATTTGTTTCGATGTCATTGGAATTCAACTAAAAGTCAGTAGTTAGAATAAAATTATGTTTCTAGTGTTGCAACGGATTACAGTATGTGACTACTCAAGAAAAATCGGGATTTGATTTAGTTCTTATTTTTATAATAATTTTAATAAATCTTAACTTGAAACTATATAAATGTAACTGCAATGCCATTTAAAAGAAAAAAAAGCATATGCAAGAAAGCAGGATATTCTTTTCAAAACTCCCACTATAAATCAGAGGGCACCTTCCTGTTG
Organism: Aptenodytes patagonicus; assembly: GCF_965638725.1. Classification (NCBI taxonomy): domain Eukaryota; kingdom Metazoa; phylum Chordata; class Aves; order Sphenisciformes; family Spheniscidae; genus Aptenodytes; species Aptenodytes patagonicus. The sequence continues at coordinate 40,289,669 of NC_134955.1, read as the reverse complement.
TAGTACTTCTGACGTTGAAGAAGGGGCTAGTAACTGTCTTTAAGCCTCCAGAACTGTTTCACTGTTGATCTGACCACAGCTTTGGGAAGAAAAAATATTTTTAGAGAAAAATTTCTTTTGCATTTATGTATTAGACTGAAAGTTTGGTCTTCATTTTTAATGGGCTGGTCTAAAAACATAGAACTATTTTACAACCTAGTTAGCTAGCTTGTAATCTAGATACATAAATTAATATAAGTAAAATAATAGTAGTATCCTTGCTGACGTTGCATTCAATGCTGCATTCAATGCTGCAATGTATCTCAAGAAGCCTTATGTTACTAAAGATGACTCTTAAGCAAGTATATCAGGATAATCAGGTTTAATATTAGTATCTTTGAAACAATATCAAGTTGTATCTCAGTTTTTAAATATATTTCCCTAAATAAGTGGAGTTCTTTGTTATTTAATCTGAGCTGCTAGTAAGGGGGGAGACTTAACACTAATATTTTTAATCTGATGTATCGATACAAGGTGAACATGACTCTAAAATTAATTGCTTGCTCTCTCTTCTAAAACCTCACTTGGCAATGTATCACATTCCAGACTTTTTTGAAGCCCGGTGAAATTTTGTAATAGTCTTACCTGGCATCAGCTATTCCTGGCACAATGTATTATTCCTCTTTCAGCACCTAGAGGATGTAACACATATCATTGAAACATGTTAATTTCTACTGTGCATGCTAATTTTAAATTCAGATTGGAGCTTTGAGTATTATTTAGCTTGAAAATGGAAAATGTAAACAAAAAAAGGCCATATTTGAGAACCTCTTTTTACATGACAGTTGATGGAAACATCAGCGATTTTTTTTGCTAGTCTCCAAGTCTGTTTATGTGAATGTTTTAATTGTACACAGATCTGTAAGCCAGTATAGGTAGAAGTACTAAATAATTTGCACCCAATTTGTATAAACTGATCCAATTTGCATTTTTCCTTCATTTGGGCTAAAATAGTCAGTGTCCTGGTGTATTCTCTTCAAACAATATAACCACGCAGACACGTCTAAACATGAGCAGCTGCAGACTGAGATGTGGAGGATAAGAATGAAGAAGCAGTAACAGTGTGATTTTTGTAAAAGCCACAAGACTGCAAAAGTATGTCATACAGATAGGTTTACAAAAAGAAGAAACCATTTTACTTTTGATTATAATGCCTCAAAGAACAAGTGTATTATTTTCACTGAATTCTTATTCATACCCTGTCAGTAAACTCAAACCTCAGAGAAATTTATTCTGTTTAAAAAAAATACTTTGAGGTGTCTTTTTATAATTAATTTCCCCTCCGCAATTCATTTCATTATTTTTTTTCCCCAATCAATGGACATCACTTGCTGTACAGTAAAAAGAAGGGGAAATTTTGAAAAGAAGGATGTTCCTAATCAGACTGCATTACTTACTGGGAGCCAATTTGATTGCATGTAACTAATGCATTAATTTTTATCATTATTATAGGTCATCAAGACAAGCAATGGAGTGTCATCACTGAGAATAATTTTAAGTCAGAAATTGGATGTTTTTTTGCTCCCAGCATCAGCGGGACTAGTAGGGTTCATGGCATCCATGGGTTCAGGTGTCTGCTCTTTTGCTATAAGGGTTTGACTACATTATGTTCAAGCAGAACTCCTGATGATAAACACTAATTCCAATGTTAACTGAACGTGCATATTTCTATATATAAATATAAAAAAATAATGTGTTTAAACAAAGCACAAATGGGTATAAAAAAGGACTTGGCAGTGAATCAGTAGTCCAAATTTGCCCACATATAGGTAGGTATATCACTTCTACCTGCAGATTTGCATGTCAGTCAATAATATTGCTCACAGGCTAACCGTAAAGTTCACACAAACTTTTTGTGGTTTGGTGGAGAATCTCAGTTTTGAAGGAGCTAAACTACTCTGTAGTGGTGACCAAAATTAATGAAGAAACCAGTAACAGTTGAAGTGATTGATTCCAGCCTAGGTGTTTGACTCTATAAATATAAAAGCTAACAGAAATATTTATGGTGGTCTTATTGTCCCAGACTGAAGACTTTTTCTTAGAGGAAAAAAGGTATTACAGAAAAATTTTCCAAGGGAGCTAAGGATCCTTAAAATGCCCAGCTTTGACTTAATTTCACTTTCAGTGAAATCAATGGAAATTTTTCCTCTAGCGAAAGCACTGTCATGAAAGCACTGTCAAGGAAGCAACGGTGAGGTTTTATTTTGTTAAATTGAACTGGTATGGTTGAAGTTGCAGTCTACTTTCATCAATACTCAAAATGGGGGTTACTAATTTAGAATACACACTTTGGAATTATTCACTGTGTCAACCAGTCCTGTTCAAAGTTCAACATTAATAGATGGGCATTCCTCACTAGGGTTAACCTTAGATAGAGATACCAAGGATAAGACTTCAAAAGAGTTTACTTTGTCTATATAGGAGGACGTACTCCAGAAAAGAAACATTTCCAGAATCAAAACCTACTGAAATAAATTAATAATATGATTAATAGCCTTTTTGTTAAAAGCAATTAAAAAAACAGTTGCCATTTCAGTTTAGATATGTATATCCTAAATACTGTGCATATAAAAATCACTGAGCAAAACCTGATGATTTTTCTTCTATAACCTGTTCCAACTATCCCAAAGATAGTTATTGAGCCGTTAACAGCAATAAAGGACATGTTTTTAATATGTATTCTCCTATTAAGCAGTTTTCCTGTACTGCATTTCATATTTTATTCCTTCAAAATAAAGAAAAATTAATATGAGTGTGCCCTAAGAATGCTTCTATAAATATTGTTAAAGCATTGAATGCATACAGCATATGTAGTCCTACTACTGCATTGTTCTGGAATGGCATCATCCCAATTTTTCTTGCCTTTAACGTGAGATAAACTGATTGATCTAATTTGTGTTTTCCACTTTCAACATCTGTAACAGAAAAGAAAGAAGTTATTTAATATGATGAAGGTGAGTTTGCAAGGTTGCATCATTTTTAAGAATGTTTTGTAGGAAATGAAATGACCTGGTTGGCTAATATTTACCTTACTATTTTAGGAAATACAGCTGTGTGTGTCTTCAAACCGCCCATCCATTTCTGCCCATTCTCAAAATGTATTTGCTTAATATAAAAGTGGATACAAAGGGAAACAGAAAACAAAGAAAAAATCAAATAGGTCCTGTTTTGTTAAATTTTGATAGGGTTATCTATCTTGTCTGGTGGACAGAACAAGCACGCTTAGCCCAGTAAAATAACAGGTTTGTGAGCTGTAGAGCAGGCAAAAAAACAGGTAGTAGTTGTTTCCAGTGTGTGTGTATACATATATATATGTTTATGGCTTTAGCAGAGAACACTTCTCTGGACTCCACATCATTATACAAAAGCCAAAATGTTCCCCCCCCAAATATTTCAAATTTAATGAATTGTAATTTTGACTCAGCTTTGTTTTATCAGAATTCTTCTGTCCAGTTCACTTGAAATAATAATGCACTTTCTAGAGAAGTATTCAGAAAACTGGAACTGACTTAGGGTAAGTTAACATCTCCCATATCCTACCTCAGAGAAGCAGCAAAGAGATCATTTTGGCTACGCATAATCTGGTCTTTGTATATTATAAGACCAATTGTAAATAATTTTAATTTCAGTGTTCCTGAACATAATTGAATAATACTTCAATTCCAAGGTGCACTACTACCTGAAAAGTCCGATTTTTAAAAAGTTGCAACATGTAATCGCTGATTTTTACAAATGATCCTGGCTACTGAATCACTTGGTGCAGTGTATTGCAGTGTCATAGCCTTTGTGCTATCTAGGGTAGGGGCAGGCAGGCAAAGTCAAGCAAGTTAACTTAAACCCATTGTCTGAGGATTCATTCTGTCTGCAGGAAAAAAATACTCAAGTAGCTGGCACTGATTTTGAGGGAACTAGAAATTAACTTCTAGGAGACAGGTCCAGCAATTTATTCCTCTTTGGAGTCTTCCTCATTCATCATTTTCTCCACGTGGATACAGCATCAGACAGGTTTCATCAGCACAAAGTCCAGGTGTGAGGCTATGGTTACACAGTGTAGGGCATATCTATTTTGAAAGTATATTTTACAAGACTTGAAATTAATGCCCATTTGGACATCTGTGTCTAAAAAAGCGTGGCTTTTTTTCATGTTCACAGATTCTGTGGCTAAAAAGCAGCGATCTACCTGCCTACATGCAACACATGCCTCTCCCTGTCCTCTCTCAGTCTTTCAGGAAGTACAAAATGTATTCTGCCTAGGCTTCCCTCTGCAAGGCCATCTCCAGTTAGCAGTTTCTTATGTCTAAAGGGATTTATCTAGTGCCATTTTTTTTTTCAGTATGATAGAATACATAACTGGAAATGTTTTCATATTGAGAGATCATATTTTTTTTCAGGCACAGTTTGTCTTGAACCTGGCTGTCTTTGAACTTCAAAGGAAGGTGTTGCCAGTAGTTTCTGCATAAAGTCTTGTTTGACCTATAGTATATACATTTTAGAAATGTGAATTCTTTAGGTAAAGGACAATTCCATAGACAGCCATAATGTGTAAGCCAAGTACCCAGGCTCGATCTTTTCCATTGTTCCACATATGTCCATAATTAGTAGGTCATCTCTTCTCCCTTAAAATTTTCTGGGAGAAATCTCAGCTTTGCTAATTCAGTGATAAGATTTCTGTGAAGCCAAGATTTTAACTGTGAGCACATGACTGGATTTTTTTTTTTAAATTATTCCAGACATCTACATAGAAATTGGAAAATCCTGACGTGACACTATTTGTTTCATGCAACCCATATTCTGTAAGGTTATGTATCTGAGATGATGGTAAGGGCTAATACTGCACATTATCCTCTAATGGCTGTTTTCTACTCTTTCCTTTTGTGTGCACCCATGCTATGCATGACAGACTTACAGGAAATCTCCACAAGCTGTCGCATCCCCTTTCCTTGCCCTACCTGTACAGTCCACATGTTTTGTTACAAATAATTGCAGCCACATTGCTGTCCAAACACTCTCATTCCAAATTCCACCTCTTTATTTCCTCTTCCCTGGCCAGATTTAAAATGCATGTAATGATTTTAGGAAGGTAAAAATCCCACAAAAACACAGTGTTAGAATACCAGCAGTTTTGATTCTACAGTTGTTTTCTCTTGGTCTGGTGCAAAGGAGAGCACATGCACGAAAAGCTGTCTCCCACGTTCACCAGAGATTAGTCTGAACTCTGGCATTCATTGTTGCAAAACTTGAACTGTATAGGCCATGACGCTTATTATATCACAGCCTACACAAACCTATTAGTAATATCAAATATTAGGCATGAAATCAAAATAGTTTTGGAAAGGTTAAGAAAGATGAGGAAATTTGAAAGTGCGAGTGCTGTATGAAAGGAGGTGTGTATTCTAGAAGGTGTAAGTCAACCATTATTACATTGCTAATACAATGTTAGAGAATACCATCATAGTTACATAGCAGCTCTTCACTATAAACGAGTGTTTGCAGCAATGAAGCTATCGGTAACAACCCTTTTTGAAAATGGTGTGGCTTAGGAGGAAACAAAATTGCTGGAGGTAAGATCTGAAGAAAATGAAGAATCTCCATGTATAAGTCCCTCCTCGAAGAATACGAAACTATTCTCACTGTTCAAGCAATTTTTTTTTTTTAATCATGTAATGTTATTATTACATAGACTCTAATGAAATTAATGTTAATGGATGGAAAGACTTGCCTTGATAAGTTATTCAGTGTAAAAACACTATTTCTTTGTTTACACCAGTATGGTCTCAACAAATACTCTTCTCCTTACATAAGTCAGTTCTACTGAGGTTAAAAAGGCCTCTGTGTAGGCATCAGCATAATTTGGCCCTACATAGGGAAAACACTATAAAATCGGAACTGTTATCACTGTGAGTATTGGTTTTGCAGTAGTGCCCATATTGTGTAATGTGCTCTGCACACAGATGAGGCATTGTAGTCTGGAACTTGTCTCAATGAGATGAGAGGAGTTTGCCATTCAGCAAGACCCTTTAGAGATCAAAGCAAAGGACAAAGGCACGTGTAAAAGACTTATGAAAGAAAATATAACTTGAGTGCCACACTATTCCTTCTAGGCCATAATCAATTTGAATAAGTTAATTGATGTAGATACAGTTCAGCCTGGCAGAGATGATAATCTTAATTAGGAAAAATGGTCACACTACGGGGAAATAGGCTGCAACTGGAGGTGTGCTCGGAAGAAAGATCTGATGTTTTCAGTTGTGGAAATTGTTTCTAGCTCCTGCTTATAAGGCTCATTTATCAAAACCCCAAATGTTCTGACATTTTGCATGGTACAAGTAGCTTTTATAAAGGCAATACTCCGATGCCTTGTACAGGAAATGCTGTTATTCCTGCCTGGATGCTTTCCCATGCAGAAGACAAATCTAGAACCCAACCCTCATACCCACCCCCCAGGCTTGAGTATGTAAGATGTCTATATCAAGGGTATCTATAAGTGTATCAAGTGTCTATATCAAGTATATCTAACTTAAAATTAGGTGTATCCCTTATATTTAGGCACCATCAGATAGTTTTGTATGATAGTCTATCACTGTTGTTTGGAGATATCTCATTAAATTTCTTTCTGTGCATTAGTACTAAAGCTACTCACTTTTCCGTTTTCACTATGTAGCAGTGGAAATAATTCTTTGATAAAATGGTAGTTCTCACCTTTGTCATCAGGACCATTGCATTGTTTCCTACTCACTATATTTTTATAATAGATCTATGCAACTGAACTATTACAAAGTTTTAATGATTATATACTCAAGAATTTCTGAATAAATGTCATTGGTGTGATATAACACCATCAAAAAGTGTTGTTTAAAAGAGAGCTCACAGTTTTGAGCACCTCCAGTAAGGCTACAGACTGAAAATTACTTTCATTGGCATTCATGTAATTCTGCATTCTACTTTAGAGGTTAACATGAATCACCACTACCACTGTGGTGGTGAAGTATGGTGAAGTGGTTAAGTACGAGCACTTCACCACTTCAGATGGATTCATAGTCAAGTTGCTTAAATTCCCCTTGTACTCCTTTCCACCAAAGGAAAAAAGATCTACTCCCAAGATGGTCCTATCCAGACCTGCTAGGGAGGGAGTTAGAATATTTCCATTGTTTACCTAGCTACCAGAAAGTCATATACGAGGTAGGAAAACTCATCATACCAGATGCAGAGAAATCAAGAAGCAAGTACAAAGGCAGAGTAAAAAAACCCTATGGTTTGCTGTACTCCTAGCAGTAAGCTCTGAGAGGATGGTAACACATATAATGGCATTAATGCAGTCTAAGTAATGGGTAAACCCCAGTTGTTTATAGTTCTAGCAGAATTACATGAAATCTATTGCAAAAAACCCCTCCAAAAAAAACACAACAAAAAGGAAGCAAAATGGCATTAATTTTCCTTCCAACCAGCATTTCTAAAATGCATTAAGAACTTTTGAACTATAACACAATCATAAAATTTTAAGTGCTTGATGGAATAATAATTTCTTGGAAGAGAGGTATGAAGCATATTGTAGTGCAGTAATGTGAAAAAATAACTTGTCTTATTTTAGAAGAATTGAGTCAGTATTCACTTCCATTTTACATTCAGTAATATTACATGTAATGTGGCATAGTTGCCAAGATGAAGATCTTCCCTGGACCTTTTAGGCTGCTGAATTTTTATCAGTCATATAGATGGGATTCTATTCAATAACTGCCTTTGAAGATTTTGCTTTAGTATGCTAACAGGAAGCTTGCATTTCAGGACATGGAATGGAGACTTCTGTTTCTTTTCTTCGTTCGTTTCTGGACCTTAGGAATTACCAAACTTATCTAGGTTTGAACACTGCAGTTAAATTAGTAGTTGCCGGCTCTGCCTTTCACTACTTACATTACTTTAGGTTATGTCACTTTAAGTTGAAATAAATTATAAACCTTCAAATTCATGAGGACTTTGAGGGATATAAAGATATGAAGAAGTATGCTGAAAGGCCAAATAAACTGTTTTACTCTTTTCTCTTTTCTTTTTCTTTTTTTCTTTCTGAATCCCAAAGGTAGAAGATGACCCAATCTTTGAGGTCTTTTGGACTTGGCACCTAATCTTTTAATGATAGAACAAATCAAGTGTTTTTTCAGGCTGTATACAAAATGTGGTATATGCAGGATACACAGAATTTAAATCAAACTTAGCCATAGGGCACCAAGGGTCAAATAAGTTGTGGAGCCCACCTATAGCTTTCTCCCACAGCTAGCATGATAACAGAGGCAAGTTTTGGAATAGGCTGTCACAAAAGAGCTTAGACAATCTGAAGAGTGGGACATTGCCTGTGGTTTGGGCCAGGTGCAATGAGTCTAAGAATCCTAGAAAAAAATAGAGCTACTTAAGCAAAAATAACAAAACAAAACAAAAAAATCTCTAGAGTTTTGTCTGGCCCTAGAAATCCAGTTGTCTTTGGGTGCTGCCCTGTTTCATTTTAAACCACATCAGCCCACAGCTGCTCTTAAGGCTTCCCAGTCTGAACACCTTAGAAAGTCCTGCTACAGCCACTTTTACAGTCTGAAGAGGAGATGGTTTTCCTGTTCTAAATACTGGTTACCAGCAGATGCACTCATCCAGAAAACAGGAGGGTTGGTTTCACTGTTTTTCCCCTCATCCTTGAGGAGGCTGAACATATACCATACTACAAGAATCATCAGACTATCACCAGGGGATTGCAGTGAAGGTGTGCCACACCAGTAATGGAGGCAATACTGTCGCTCAAGAAATATCATTCCTTGAGACCAGAATCTAAGACTCTGCTACCCTCCATCTTCCAAACCACTAGACAACAGAACTCTTTCATCTCCTTCTTCCTCTCCATGGACATGAATTTTGCATTTTTCATTTGTACTTTGAAAAAATATTTTCCCACCCAGAGGAAGCCTGCTGGTGATTAAGATATTCTAGAAAATATGGGCTTAAACTCTTAGTTTTACTGACTTCATGGACAAGTGCATTGTATAATCTTTTATATAAATGATGACTATCAACATTACTACCCCACCACATTCTCTAATTAAGTCTTTTAATGGGTGAGCTTGCTAACCCTGAGGCTCTGTGGTCAGGAGTATATTTCAAGGCAACAGTAGTGCCTTGCTGTAAACATGGTAGTCTGCCTAGGTTCTCTGCCTTGTTCCCTAATGCAGACTTGCTGATAGCTATTTTTTTCAATTGAATTTTACACATCTCTAGATTAAGACCCCTTATGGCTTCCTCTGGGAGGCCTTCCCTTAAGTCTTCTAGTCAGTCATTTTTCATGATACCTGATCTAAATTTTCCTTATCAATTTCATTTAACTTCTCCAAATTTTATAGCTTGTTCTCTCATTGACTACTTGAAAATAGGAAAGAAAGTCAACAGATGCTCTCAGACTGCAGTTGCTAAACAACTAGAAGTGAATGCAGGTTCAATGATGGAAAAAAAAAAGAAGAAATTATCTGTTTCCTTATTCATACGCATGAATAATTCCCATTGGTGGTTAATGGGAACTCCAAGAAGCCACACAACAAACAGAGCAAACTTCCATTAAGTCATGTATGTGAACTGATTACAACTCAGTCTCAGGTGAATAACAGAAAGTTTTGTCCCTCAGAGGTACATGCATGCATTTGGGAAAATGAGAATACAAATTTAATCCAAAAAGTATAGATCCTGTCCTCACAGAGTATTTTCTATTGTGCACATGCAATTCCCTGAGATTTGCTTGTGATTAAAAGGGTCTAAATATCTCCATAACCACATGTAGCCTTATGGCTCTCCCATGTGTAAAGGATCAGCTAGGATAGATACAAGTCACTAGTTTCAGAGTTAACATAAGGAAAACATCTTTGCTGGCTCATATTTACACCCCGTATTGCATTGGCTTAATCAAATGATGTGTTTTACAAGCCAATTCTGTTAAACTAGTCAAAATTTATCTGGAAGAGGGCATGCCAAATTTTTGCTGATTCTTTCCTGATTCAGAGCAGGATTTAAAACCATCCACATAAGAGACAACAGATAAATCTATTTTATACTAATTTGACTGTAGCCAATGCAAAAATCATGTTTCTGCTTTTTCCATCTAAGGTCTACAAGCCATCTCAAGGGACGGGAGATTCCAGACTTACTATGAGTGAGTGTAAGGTTCAGCGATAATCTGACGTGGGAACAAGAAGTGCTGCTTGTTTTGTGAGCCAGTTTTCACAGTCTTAGGGTCTAGTTTGAAAGATACCTAGGCAATTACAGGTTGAAGTATGCTCTTAATTTTTGGAAACACCCACTAAAATCATTATGCTTAATACCTATGAGATCACACTAGACATCCATCTACATCTTCAGACACCTAAATACTCTTTACAAATCCAGTCTTTAGGCTGATGTTTCATAACTCTGGTTTTGATGACAAAGCTAAATTAGAGTCCCTCTTCCCCAGGTACCTATTCCTCCCTCTTTTCATCCTAAGTTTACAGCCCCTCCCATCCTACAGTACAGCTATTTAGAGGCATCATTTCCAAAATGACATTTCCAAAAAAAAAAAAGAAAACCAAAATATCCAAACACAGTAGGTAAGAAGAGCAGTATTTTGACAGGGATTGTTTCAGTGCATGGTTTACCCTCAGACAGCTTTATCATCACAAGTGAGGTAACAAGCTACACCACACATGGCAGGAATTTTTCTTGGGGCCAGATTGCTTATACATTAGTTTTCTGTCTGTAAAAGAGGTAAAAATGCCTTCATCACATCTAATAGAAGTTCCATAACTATTTTGTAATTACCAAGGCTCCTGGCAATGTGATTTCTTTCTTTGTTTTGACAAAAAAGTTACATGAGGTAGACCTTCTCTGACCATGGTATTTTTTAAATATTTCTTTATTTGTACATTTTATTCACTGCCTGTTGTTTATTCAAAAGGGGCCTGATCCAAGCCAATAGATGTGAAGGAAAGTACTCTGATGAGCTTTGGAATATCACCTTAGAAATTAAGTAGCACAATTTTCTTGAGCCATGATTAGTCAGTCTTCCTTTCCAGTGAGGTCTTTCAAAAAATTTTACAGGTGATTTTTTTTACAGACCTTTTCTAAGATTATCAGCTTATGACATGATATCTTCTAAATACAGCATGGTACCTAGCCCTCAGAGGCATTCGCTCATTGCATGCCTCTGAGGGGTCAGACAATTAATGATATTCTTATCGACATCAGTGAAAATAAATGCAGAATATACCTCATCAAGAACTGAATGACAGCATCACAGAATTGTTGAGGTTGGAAGGCGTCTCTTGAGAACACTTAGTGCAACCCCACTGCTCAAGCAGGGTCAACTAAAGCAGGTTGCCTTTGTTGAACTTTATAAGATTCCTGTCTGCTCAATTCTCCAGCCTGTTGATGTCCCTCTGAATGGTAGCACACCTATCTAGTGTATTATAGCCATTCTTCCCGGTTTTGTATCAATCAAACCTGATCAGGATTTGTCCTTCCCCATCACCCAGGTCGTTAATGAAGATGTTAAATAGTATTGGTGCCAGTATTTGACCCCTGCGGTATGCTGCTAGTGACTGGCCTCCAACTGGACTTCATACCACTGATCACAACCCTTTGGACCCCACTGTTCAGTTTTCAATCCACCTCACTGTCCGCTTATCTAATCCATACTTCATTAGCTTGTCTATGAAGTTAATATGGGAGACAGTGTCAAAAGCCTTACTAAAGTTCAGGTAAACAACATCCACTGCTCCCCCCTCATGTATCAAGCTAGTCACGTCATACTAGAAGGCTATCAGGTTGGACAAGTGATTTCCCCTTCATAAAGCCAGGCTGACTACCCCAATCACTTTCTTTTCCTTTATGTGTGTGGAAATGGCTTCCAGGATTAATTACTCCATTACCTTCCCAGGGACTGAGGTGAAGCTGACCTGCCTGTAGTTTCCCAGATCCTTCTGCTTGAAGATCGGAGTGACATTTATTTTCCTCCAGTCTTTTAGGAACATTTCCCAGTCCCCGTGACCTTTCAAAGATAATTGAAAGTGGCCCTGCAATGACATTGGCCAGCTTCCTTATCACTTGTGGGTGCATTGCATCAGGCCCCACAGACTTGTGTATCTCCAGTTTGTTTAAATGTTCCTAACCTGATCCTCCTCCACTGAGGGACAGTCTGCCTTGCTACAGACATTCCCCCTGGTCTCAACAACTTGGGGTTCCAGAAGGCCAGTCTTACCTGTAAGACTGACATAAAGGCATTGAGTAGCTAAACATTTTCTGTGTCCTTTGGCACAGAGCCCCTGCCCCATTCATCAGTGGACACACATTTTTTCCTTTTGTTATTTACATACTTGCAGAATCCTTTCTTGTTTCCGTTCACATCCCTTGCCAGATTCAAGTCCAGGAGGGCTTTGGCTTTCCTAACCCCATCCCTGCACAATTGGACAGTATCTCTATAGTCTTCCTAGGTCACCTGCCCCATCTTCCACGTTTTGTAAACATTCTTTTTATCTCTTAGTTCAGTCAGGAGCTCCTTGCTCATCCATGCAAGCTTCCTGCCACTTTTGCTTGTTTTCCTGCTTGTTGGGATTATTGAGCTTGGAGTAGGTGATCCTTGAATATCAATCAGCTCTCAAGAACCACTCTTGAAGATCGTGTCCTATGGGATTCTTTCAAGAACCTCTCTCACAGGATGACAGAATGGTTGAGGCGAGAAGGAAACTCTGGAGGTCATCTTGTCCGAAGCCCCTGATCAAGCAGGGCCACCTAGAGCCAGTTGCCCAGGACCATGTCCACATGGCTTTTGAATATCTCCAAAGATGGAGGCTCCACAAACTCACTCGGTCACCCTCACGTAAAAAAGTGTTTCCTGATATTCAGACAGAACCTCTTGTGTTGCAGTTTGTGCCCATTGCCTCTTGTCCTGTCACTGGGCACCACTGAAAAGAGCCTGGCTCTGTCTTCCAAGCCTCCTCTTCTCCAGCCCAAACAGCCCCAGTGCTCTCAGCCTGTCTTCATATGAAAGGTGCTCCAGTCCCTTAATCACCTTTGTAACCCTTCATTGGAGTCTCTCCAGTAACTCCATTTCTCTCTGGTACTGAGGAGCCCAGAACTGGACACAGCACTCTAGATGTGGCCTCACCAGTGCTGAGTAGAGGGGAAGGATCACCTCTCTTGACTTGCTGGCAACACTCCTCCTAATGCAGCCCAGGATACCATTGGCCTTCTTTGTCATGAGGGCATATTGCTGGCTCATGCTCAACTTGTTTTCCACCAGGACCCCCAGGTCTTTTTCTACAAAGTTACCTTCCAGCTGGTTGGCCCCAACAGGCAGTGTTGCATGAGGTTATTCCTCCCTAGGTGCAGGACTTTACATTTGTCTCTGTTGAAAAAAGGGAATGGGCCAAAGTCTGTTCTCCTAAGTCCAGGGTGGTGATCCTGCTTTTTGCCCTGCTCTAGCTTCTTAGGATCCTGAACTCCACCATCCCATGGTTACTGCAGCCCAAGGCTGCCTCTGACTTCCACATCCCTGACCAGTTCTTCCTTGTTTGTAAATATCAGGTCCAGCACAGCACCTCTCCTTGTTGACTCCTGGATCACCTGTGTCAGGAAGCTGTTGTCAATGCACTCCAAGAAACCTCCTCGTTTGCTTTTGCCCTGCGATGTTGCTTTCCCCCATGAGAACCAGGGTCGGGGAATGTGAGGCTTCTTCCTATTGTCTGAAGAAGGCCTCAACTACTCTTTCCCTATTAGGAATGACCCATGTTGATCTGCCCACCAGCTCTCAGCTGGCTCATCATCCCTCACAAGGCAGAGCTCCATGCATGCCAGCTGGTCTCACATATGGGGCAACTCTCTCTTCTTGCATTCCCAACCTGTCCTTCCTAAGGGACCTGTGTTTCTCCATTGCAGCACTCCAGTTGTGTGAGCTATCCCACCACATCTCCATTATTCTAAAGAGGTCATAATCCTGTAACTGCACACAGACTTCTAATTCCTCCTGTTTGTTTTCCAGGCTGTGTGCATTAGTGTACAGGCATTTCAAGTCTGCTGATTCCCCAGAAAGATCATGAGACCTTTCCTCACAAGGCTGTTGCGCAAGCACATATTTACACTTATTTACATACCTATGCTTCTGATGATCCTACTTCAGCCTTGTTTTGTTGATTGCTATGATGTCCCTTCTGTTCACACCACCTCAGATCTTTTGCCTGCCTTCTCCATCCACCACTTGGTATCATGGAGGAAAGAATCAGCAAAAATTTGACATGCCAACTTCCAGATAAATTTTGACTAGTTTAACTGAATTGTACATGGAACAGCCTGAAAGACATAGATATGCCCCAATTACACAATTACCCATATTCTCAGATACTAAAAGAAATATACTGTCTTCCCACCACCACTAACATGAGCCGCTTTCTTCTCTCTTGACCCACCATCACCAGATGCAGGTCTGAGGGCCAAGACTGAGAACAGAAATTCGGGAACCAGTCAGGCTCAAGGCTTGATTCCGTAGTTTCTGGCATGCTAATTGACAATTGCTGGAAAATACTAAATGGCTGCAAACCAGATCAGCCAAATGGTCAACAGATTAGCTGGTGTTATTTACTGCTGTAAATAACTTCAGAGGTTCCAGGAAATAATCATGCTCCACCTGTTTCAATTCTTGGTCCTTTTCAGTTTTGTTTGTGTTACTTATCTTTTGCCTATCATGAGAAAGCATATTACAATTTAATGGCAGCAATAAAATATAATTCCAGTAAAATTTGACATAATACAGAGATTAAAACCATATAAAATGTTAAAACCTTTGCTTCTGGAAAAGCAATCTGAAAAGCAGAAGGACATGCACACTTGTTGCTTGAACAGACTTCATTTGACAGTATTTTGTGGGACAACTGTTCAGTTTAGTCCCTCTCCCCATGCCTATTGGTGTTCTCTTTTAAAGACACAGGTGACCGCTTTGCTACTGCCCAAATAAACAGCACAGTTTGAGCCAGCTGGCTTTAGAATACCCAAATTTTTGGGCTGATTTTGCTTCCTTCTCACTTTTCTCCCTTAATTTTTAATCACATGTACACATCGGTTAGTTTTCTTGTCAGTCATGTTTTTCTCTCCTTTGTTTTAAAACACACATTTTATATGGATGAACCCTTTAACACTTCCCCCTTTTAAGAATGGTATAACCCCTTTCAACCTTGTCTAGCTGTAATTCTTTGAAACCAACTTTTGAGGGTTTGAGCTGAAATCCACTCTCATGCAACTCTCAATACTGGTCAGTATCACTTTTCTAAGGCAGGAAGAGGGTAAGAAGCTGTTATATAAAATGTAAATGACAGGCACATAGTGCTGTTTGATTCCAACCTCCTGTGAAAATAGGAAAATCAGCAGAAAATTCAGTTTCTAATAAAGTGTTTTGCTTACTTTTATAAATTTGGCACACTTACAACATTATTGCTCTTCATTGGCAGAAAGATTCAGGCGCTTGAACCGTTAAGTATTGCTAAAGTTATTAGTCTTTGATTGTTCTCAAATAATCCTTTTAGTAAAACCATGATTTTGCTCAGGTCTGGGTTTGTGTTGTGTGCCTGAAGGGGCATTTTGCTTCAAAATATAATGCAGTATTTGACTCACCTATACATTTTCAGTCTTGCATTGGATTCTGACACATTTGTTGGGCAAACCTTATTGATGTAGTTTCTGATTCATGAAGTATAAGCTTTCATTCTTCTTTATTTATTACTTTAGTTAAACTCCTGCCAAATACCACTGTAGCCTTTTCTTCAGTAACATGTTGAGATAAAAGATTTCATGATGCAGTTTTCCTTCTAAGGGATGGTTTCACCTCTTGGTATTGTAGTGAATTATCTCTGCAGTTATATTATCATTTTTTGTATAAATTTTGCAATATCTAAATTTGATGGGCTGTAGGCATTTAATTCTAATCATTTTTCTAGGAATAATAATTGAAATTCTGTAACAAAAATAGAATTTGAAGTGTAAAGACAAAAAAAATCCATTTTAAATAACATAATATTTAATATCAGACTTACTTGTTTCTTATTTTTGTGTTATAAGCAAAATTTTAAAAAGTTGACTTTGACAGCGTATGATAGTAGCTCAGATTTACAAGGAAATTAAAATGTCCTTAATAAGAAATTGCAATGATAATAAGAAATTAGTATCTTCTGTAGATTAGATATTCTTTATCTTAGTAATAATGACTGCAGAGGTGTTTAGCAGTTTTGCTTAGAAACCAGAAAGGAAGTGTATATCATAGTCCATGTCGGACTTTATAGTTGTAAAATATTACCTGAATGTTTTGTGGTTTGTGGGTTGTTTTTTTTTTTTCCTTTGAAAAGGAAACATAAGCTTCATATAATTGTAACCATTTTAAAGGCAGCTTTCCAGTAGACAGGTGGCCAGCATTTTCTGGAGAAGGGGGTGGAAAGAACAACTAACTAAATACAACTTAAATATCTTTAGAAGCTCGCATTAGTAACTGTTTCTTTAAAGATCTTTGTCTGTGTGCTGTACAAATTACCAGCATAATTCAAGACACATGATACAAAGGAAGAAGCAGTCCTCTGATACTTTAGTTGTCTTCTACAATACAATATAGCTGTTTTGTCAACTTTGACAGCCTGAAGTTAAATATCTAGTTTCTATTTACAGTACAAATTTAGCTGTTTCAGAAAGAAATCTGCAGAAACCAGCATACGTATCAGGAGTGTGTTTAGGCTAGCCAGAAAGAGAGCCTGAATGGAAGAGCATATTTTCAGTCTCACAGTGTTCAGTTGCCTAACTTTAGGCACTGAATGGGCACGTAACACAATTTCAACTACTTCCAGAAGCTATTCACTTGTCATGATCTTGTCCCATAAAGCTCTCAAGAAGTATATCACCTACTTTCTTATACTCCTACTTTCTTATGCAGTAACATAGAGGTTACAACACTTGTTTCAGTGCCTGCTGGGATTTGAAACTTCTTCCACTTTCTAAGCAAATATTACTAAATACCAGGATAGTAAGTATTCTAGGATAGGAACTTCCCTGCTGTATGTAGTGTTTAAAGTTATTATGTAAGGTGCTCAATGACACTAAAATTCAATTCTTACTTCTCTCCCTAGTGGTTGCTTTACTTACTCTTTTTTTTTCCTTTTACCTAGCAAGCATTTCATTAGATTGTCTAAAGTAGAGCACCTTCAAAAGAAATTGAGAATACCTTTCACTAGTAGCTTTTGCTATAGCTTGATGACTAACAGTCACTTAAAAAAAAATGCAGAAAGCTACAACAGAGGAGGCAGAGTATAAAACAAAACCTAGATCTTTTACAGCTTGGCTGAGACCATTAACTGTTGAGTTAATTGATAAAAGAGGGAATAAATTTAGTCTCACTTCCTGTTCTATGGGGCTGGATGGGATCCACCCGAGAGTGCTGAGGGAGCTGGTGGAGGTGCTCGCCAAGCCGCTCTCCATCATTTATCAGCAGTCCTGGTTAACGGGGGAGGTCCCGGATGACTGGAGGCTTGCCAATGTGACACCCATCTACAAGAAGGGCCGGAAGGAGGATCTGGGGAGCTACAGGCCTGTCAGCCTGACCTCAGTGCCGGGGAAGATTATGGAGCGGTTCATCTTGAGGGCGCTCACAAGGCATGAGCGGGACAACCAGGGGATCCGGCCTAGCCAGCACGGGTTCATGAGAGGCAGGTCCTGCTTGACCAACCTGATCTCCTTCTATGACCAGGTGACCCGCCTAGTGGATGAGGGAAAGGCTGTGGATGTGGTCTACCTGGACTTCAGTAAGGCCTTTGACACCGTCTCCCACAGCATTCTCCTAGAGAAGCTGGCGGCTCACGGCTTAGACAGGTGGACTCTGCGCTGGGTCAAAAACTGGCTGGACAGCCGGGCCCAGAGAGTTGTGGTGAATGGAGTTACATCCAGTTGGCAGCCGGTCACGAGCGGTGTTCCCCAGGGCTCAGTACTGGGGCTGGTCTTGTTCAGTATCTTTATCGATGATCTGGATGAGGGGATCGAGTGCACCCTCAGTAAGTTTGCAGATGACACCAAGTTGGGCGGGAGTGTTGATCTGCTCGAGGGTAGGAAGGCTCTGCAGAGGGACCTGGACAGGCTGGATCGATGGACCCAGGCCAACTGTATGAGGTTCAACAAGGCTAAGTGTTGAGTCCTGCACTTGGGTCACAACAACCCCATGCAGCGCTACAGGCTTGGGGAAGAGTGGCTGGAAAGCTGCCTGTCGGAAAAGGACCTGGGGGTGTTGGTCGACAGCCGGCTGAACATGAGCCAGCAGTGTGCCCAGGTGGCCAAGAAGGCCAATGGCATCCTGGCCTGTATCAGAAATAGTGTGGCCAGCAGGACTAGGGAAGTGATCGTGCCCCTGTACTCGGCACTGGTGAGGCCGCACCTCAAATACTGTGTTCAGTTTTGGGCCCCTCACTACAAGAAGGACGTTGAGGTGCTGGAGCGTGTCCAGAGAAGGGCAACAAAGCTGGTGAAGGGTCTGGAGAACAAGTCTTATGAGGAGGGGCTGAGGGAACTGGGGTTGTTTTAGCCTGCAGAAAAGCAGGCTGAGGGGGGACGTTATTGAGCTTTCCAACTACCTAAAAGGAGGTTGTAGCGAGGTGGGTGTTGGTCTCTTCTCCCAAGTAACTAGCGATAAGACGAGAGGAAATGGCCTCAAGTTGCGGCAGGGGAGGTTTAGATTGGATGTGAGGAAAAATTTCTTTACTGAAAGAGTGGTTAAACATTGGAAGAGGCTGCCCAGGGAAGTGGTTGAGTCCCCATGCCTGGAAGTATTTAAAAGACGCGTAGATGAGGCGCTTAGGGACATGGTTTAGTGGGCATGGTGGTGTTGGGTTGACAGTTGGACTCGATGATCTTAGAGGTCTTTTCCAACCTCAGTGATTCTATGATTCTATGATTCTATGATTCTCTTTTTGGGCAGAAATAGTTGTGTTTTCACAATGCAATTTTCAGATGAGTTCTGTATGTGAGATAAGGGAAGATACAACTCAGCTGATATGAGCTACACATTAGAGAGAGAGCAAGCTTCTGGGGTGTACACCTAGATGCAAAAATATGGGCACCTGAGCAACTGTTGGCCAAAATAAAAAATCTAGATGTCTACAGAACCTAAAAATTAAAATAACAAAACATAGGCATCTCTAGAAATTACCAAAGTTTTGGTCTCAGAAGGTGCTAAATAAGTGTTTTGAGAATTTAAAATTTAGGTTCAGTACTAAATGTCTGTAAAGTGTATATTTAAGTGGTTAAATATTTGTATGGATTTGAGCCGCTTACTGAAAGACAAAGTACATGTAAAGTAGTGTTTAAAGTCAAGACATGCAAGACTCTCGACTCTCATATATTAACATTCACTTTTCTGTAAGCAGTAGTCCTAATTCTGATCTACAGTTGCACAGCAGTATGATATAATTCCTTGTTTGGTTGTAAAATGGTACTCCACACTGAGATTGGATGTCCTTTCTAAGCATTGGTACAAATGTAGTAAGGCTGAGTTGCCACTGTGAAAATTGTATAGCCTCAGTAGATGGGAAACATATCTCAGTCAGGAGGAATCTTGGGAGCTGAGTAACTCAGGGCAGCACAAAAATAGAATTGCTACAATGATGCATTATCTGTGGGTAGAAAAAATATGACTATAGAGACGATTTGCTCAGCATGCCATGAACTTGCATAGCTTAAGGAAGCAACAGCAGAATGAAAGCAACTCCTCTGGGGGGAAAAAAACGTCAGTTTTGAGTGTTTGTGGTTTCATAGTATTGTTTGTTCCACAGTGGAGTAATCATTTCTTCAGACTTTCTAATTTCATTTTAGAAAAATACAGTTACATAATTTATAGGTAAAAACACAGGATTTGGATTATCCTTCTGTTCCAAATGCTAGCTAAAATGATAAACTAAACATGGAAAATATTGAAATAGTACACTTAGACACAACGTTTATTTAACATTATTGTCTGTACTTAATATTTTGTTCCAAATGACCTCAAACCTTTAGTATTCAAGCCTTATAAATCAAGCCTAAACACAATGGGATGGGGGTTTAAAACCTAAGTTTGGGAGCAGTTTGTTTTCTGTTTTTGATAACTTTGATATGCTTTTTCACCACAAATGTGATGACTAGAGATGAAAGTTGAGCTTTTCAGCAGTAACGTGATTCTGGAAACTACAGATTTCAGAGAGCAGACAATAAACCAGGGGTACCTTAATAAACTAAATAAATAACTAGGTTAAGCAGCAAAGATACTTTTGCATGAACTTTTTGTAATGGCACATAAGAGACAGTCTTTCAAGACTGGCTGATGTGAAAATACTATCTTTCCTAAAACCTAAAGGTGTCTGAGGTCAACCACACACACTAGTCCTCCAAGATAACCATCTGCTTTTGAAAACGTCTTCATACATTAATAAGCAGCTGCTTCTTGGGTGGATAGTAAGAAGCTGGAGAGGAGTAGGGATGAGAGAAATTGGTCTCTGGAAGGAATGAAAAACCAGATATTTTACCCAGACTTATGAAGGCAAAAGAAAGAGTGATAACTTTCAAACCAAGTCACCCATGCATTTATTTTTATTTATTTATTTATTTATTTATTTTCTCTGAGATGAAGGAAAGATGTAGTCTTATGGTCATTTGTTTGGGACTAACAAGACTGAGTTTGCAAGGGTTTATTCTTTTCTTTGTCTCAGGAATTACATCTTAGAAAGCTCTCAGATATATTTTCATAGTTTAAAGTGCATTAGAATCTGACTCAGGGATATATATGCCAACACAGCCCTGTAAAAAGCCGTTGTCAAAGAGAAACAAGTATGTTTCAGTGCCACAATGAAGAGTGATGCAAATAACCATACTCACAGAAAAGCTATCTATCTAAATCTCTACCATTCTTAAAAGGTTTTAAAATACATGAAAACTTGAATATTTTTCTCATCATAAACAGGAATTCAAAGCTGAGAATGTCCACCACTCCACTAAAGCCACTTTTCCTTGATATTATGACTATAGGCAGTGAGCATTAAAATATCCTGCATCTCAAGGTTGACACATCTGCCAAGACATGTCCTTGTTGTGCTCAATCAATTTGTGTCAATGTGTTTGTTTAGAATGAGACAAGTGTACTGTGCATAGTTTAGGCTTAATACTCTGTTGTTATGCTGAAGGTTTTTTGCATGTGTGTGCACCACATTTTTGTTAATTATTTCTAGTGTCATGTATACTCTTATCATAAGCAGAAGTCTGTTGTGCACAGTGCAGTACAAACATCAAGCTGAAAGCTGATCCAAATAGTTATAGTCAGCAAATGTAAAGTTTCTCTAGCAATAATACTCTTACGTTTTATACTATCAAATCTAAATTTAAAAAAAAGAAAAAAGAGGGAGAGCGGGAAGATTATAAGAAACAGGCCCTTGGGAACAAAATACAAGGGAGATTATAAAGGCTTATGATTTTCATTAAAAGATAAATTTGATGCAGGTCTAGAAACAAACGAAAGTCATCAGAATTGCAAAGGAGACTGATGAATCCTTTCCTTAGCCTGCTTCCTGAAAACCTGCAAGAAATGGGTGACTATGAGGAGTGGAGTAATGGAAATAGGATGAAATGTAACAGTACAGTATCCCTGATGGTGCACAGTAAGAGTTACACCAAGAATTTGTCATAAACTGGAAGATCATCAGCTGGAAGTGAATGAAAAAGAAAGCAACCTTACTAGTGGATCAGAAGAAGATACTAATTCACCAATATAAAACAGCTGAGAGAAAGGTAAGTGTGATTCTAGAATACGCAGGGAGAAATGCTTCCAGTAGAAAACCTGAAATATTAGTATCACTCTGCACAACACTTCTCTGGAATATGGTGTACTACTCCGATCACTCATATTAAAAGGAAAAAAATTATTCAGTCTGGGTGGGTAAAGGTAAGTGCTACAGGGATAACCAAAGGAATAGAAAGTCTTAAGAGAAGAACGTTATTTGTAAATGCAAAAGTGAGTTAAACAGAAGGGGGAGAGAGTTATTTAAGCTAAAGAATAAATGATTGCAAACTGCTCATGAATACACTGAGTCTGAACACCGAAATGCTTTCACCTGTCAGAGTGGTACTTGAATGGCCTTTCATTACAGCCAGCAGGGACAAAACCCAGTTATAAGGTGGTTGCTATTTCAATCAAGACCATTGCAAGTAACATTCAGTTGTTTCTAAACAGGGAAATAAATACAGTGGCTGGGGAGATTCACTCCTATTGAAAGTTGTTGTGCATTTCTTGGGCCTTCAGACAAAATACTGATCTAATCCATTCTTGAATAGATTTCTCTCTCATGTCTCCTTGCAAAGGCAAAGTAGCTTCCCTGATCACTGCACGTCCTTCATTGCTTTGAACACCTTTCTTCAGGAAATCTTTTCTTTTTTTTTAGGCCAGAATATTTACAAACTCCTTGTTAAGCTTCTCTTGAAATACCTTTCACTGTCTTATTTCAGTAGCATAATATGTTGAGATAATAAACTCAGGTCAGCAGGGTTCTCTGAAACATCAAGTACATTTATGATGCTGTGGAAAGGTTGATCAAGTGAGGTAAATGAGAAGACATGATGGGACAGTGGAAACTTTGCAGGTTCTTATGAAACTGAGAGACCTGGGTATTTAACTAGCAAAATAAACATCCAAATTTATACTACAATATTATAACTCGCTCACAGAAATGCAGCATTTATAGCAAGCCTCCAGTAGTAGAAGGATTTCTAAACCAAAAATATCCCAGATAAAAAAGGTCTACAAATCTGCAAGGTCATCTCTTCTGTGAAAATAGCGTTTGACCATGCAGGGAGTAAAAAGCCAAACAAAGAATAATGTATTTCTATTAATTTCACTTTTGAATTATGCATTTCTGACTTTTTTAGCATCTCATTTTAGAAACACATTTATAATTGATAGGAAAAGTTTGATTATTTTCCTGTGCTATCATATACTTTAAAATAATTGAGCCTAGAGGTGCAGAAGGAAGCTGCATTCTTCCTAATTGGGTTCATCTGAACTTTTTACAATCTACTCTGAGAAAATTTAATTGATAATTAACAGTACTTCAGATCATCTACTCGTGAGACTTTAAAAATACATGAAAAGCTGACAACTCATTGACTGAATGAAAAACAGTGTACACAATTAAATACAAAGAAAATCTTGATTGCCTAAATCAAAGCTTACTGTGTTGCACAGATGAATGAAATCTGTTACATGAAGACTCCTTTTAATGTCCAAATTGGTTTTTAAGTAGCAAATATATTAACCCTCAAACTCTTCACTTTGGTCTCCCTTTCAGAGACCAAAGGGGAGCAGGCAGTCCATTACAGCAGGTCAGAGTCGTTGTCTTCTGTGAATCACAGCTTTCAGCTGCTGATTTCTGGTGCTAGGAAGTAGGAAGTTATAGATGTTGCAACACTTAACCACACATTTTCCTGACAAAGTCCAGGCAGAGATTCTTCAAGGAATGCATCCCTTTTTCACCAGATTCACGGAATTAGAGATTTCCCAATATATTTTGCATCTAAGTAGTCCGTGGATTTATTCCAATGTTGATAATAATGCATGCATCTGTTGCCTATATGCTGAAGATAACACATCTCTGTACACCCCCAGGAGGCAAGTTTAACAACCTTTCATCTCTATTTCCTACCTAGATAACCCTGAGGTACAGGAAAACTGCGACACACTTTTGCTGCAGTCAGTATCTGAACTGGAACCAACAATAAATTGATGCTGATTCTTAGGTTAAATTTTAGCCTAGAGACCATGTGTTTTCTTTAAGCACCAAAAGAAAAGAAGCACACAATAATGTTAAATACGTAGAGGAAATGCAGTATGTGTGTGTATATATATATAAAAAAAGAGTAAAATTCAACTAAATGTATGTGCTCCACTGGTTCATCTACAGGGAAGATGAGGATAATTTTATATAAACGTGACACTCTTAGGAGGCTTTTTCAAAACAGTTATTTTTCTCTCACCATAATAAATAAACTCCAAAGGTAGAAGGATATTGGTAAGAGACAGTAGCTGACTGAAAAATTCTAACCAACCGTAGATGGGATAAAATAATAAACAAAGGCCCACGCTTGACAGATGTTGAATAATTTTCACTTCAGTAGGAAAATTCAGTTCAACACAGGAGAGACCTTAAAATATTTGGCACCTTTGCATACCATCAGACAAACACACAGGCAAGCAAGCCATAAATCCTGTGGTGAAGAGACAGGAAGTTCCCGTGTTTTTGTTGAAAAAGCACAAATATTAAGCCCTGAACAAAAAAGTGTATTTGTTCATTCCAGTGGGGTTGTCAACTCATCTCTAACTCTTTTTGTATGCCTCTTTAATTTTTTGGAAATACAGGTGGACCCTTTGGGACAGCCACAAGGTTGGCAGGAGTAACTGCCTGTCAATAAATATACTCTTGTGTTGCTGATTCCCGGGTGGCAATTCTCCAGAACAAGTTAAATTACATGAAGGAGCAATACCACTGTCATGAACAGCTTGGTAAAGCAACCACAGAATTTCTTCTCCTTTCTTCCTTCCTTAGCATAACTTCACTGCATATCTTTTTTAACTGGCAAAAATGCAAATCAGTTATAAATGCAAATCATTTATAAAAAAGGACCATGGAACAGTGAATTATGCAGGCAAAAGAATATATATAACACTTAAAAAGTGTAATCCTCATCTGTTTCCTGGAAGCCAGTTACAGTAAAACACTTGCTAATGGAGAAAAAACCAATAAAACTTCACCTGAATTATACAAGGGCTTTGAGGCCATTCCTACAACTACATCTCACATATAACTCACTGTGATTTCTAAGGACATCTAGCATGAAGCCTCAGCGTGGGCAACTTCTTTAGTGTCAGACCCTGGTCCCAGGTCTTAAGACAATCTGGAAATGTTTAGCCTGAATAATCAGGGCTTGTGGCTGCCACTGCATCCCATGTTCAAAAGAACAAGACATAATGCTGAGGATGATAAAAGGAGGTGAGAGACTTAGAGCAGCCTCTAGATTCCTTCTCTGTTTTCACTAGTGCTAGTGAGCTGTGGATCAGATCTTTACCAAGTGAGGAGCTTGAATACAACTGTAAATGAAGGCTTAGGAACACTGATAGTCCTGAAAGAAATAGTGGACTACTCAAGAATGATGACATGAGATATAAGTCTTCTTAGGAACTATTTGCCCAGAACAATTTCAGAGCCTGGCTAGTACTAGTAATTATTTTACTGGGATTGGACAAAAAATTGAATAAGGGATTAAGTATATGAGGATTGTTTCAATAATGCCTTTGGTTCTTATTTCCAAGTTTCATGCTTCTATCAGAGTGTGGAAACAAGGAAAATATGCTTTTAATATTACTCATTCAAACTCCCTTTAGAATAGGAACAGTTGGTTTTGTTTGCAGTGTTCTTTTCCCTTACTTCAGGGAGATGATTTGGGTGAGAAGATGATGAATTAGATTCCTTTTGCTGTTTATTTAAATTATTGATTTTCCCAGCCAGATAAACCAAAGCTACTTCAGATACCTAGAAGAAAATCAGAGATTTTTAAAAGACCCAAGGCAGATTAGTTATTCATCTTATACTGAATTTCAGTGGTATGCTCATAGTGAAGAGACTTTTCCACCTCTTAATCTCTTACAGAAGAAGTGTGTGTGTATGCATGTGTCTCTCTGTTATAGATATATATGAGAAAAAAAAAAAGTAACAATTTAAAATCAGGATTAAGGACAAAAGCAGTTTCTGCATCTCTCAACAAATGATTAGACGATAAATATTTAGCAGAATAACACAATATTTGAAATGAACAGCTCTTTCTAAAGAAGTGGAAATAATATTCTCTCTGATTATAGACATTGTAGCTGAGCAGGGATAAGAGATGTTGTAAATCCATTAGTGAAGCGCTGCTTGCCTTCATTTCTGTTTAATATTTCTTAAAGCTATAAAATTGTATTATGTTAATGTAATGTACAGTCCAAGTGATAAAGGCAGCTAATGTGATTACCACTCACTGTGCTATAAACCTTTCAGCAAAGCTGCAGACAAATTGGTATTCAACTGTTTCTCATGATGATGGTGTTACACAGAGCAGATCACATGTTGAAGGCATCATCTGGTTGTTGGGACATTCTTCTATGCCAAAACATTTAAGTAGATACTAGAACTGAAGTTCAAAGCAGCACTCTTACTTCTTATTTTGTGGTGAGTAAGCAAGGCCTAGCTTTTATTGGAGCTTGGAATCCAAAGACTGATCTTTTGTGGTAGGACAGATATACACATTCCCTTCCAGGAAACTTGAACTGGATAAGAACAGATGGAAAGATTATCTTCACAAGATGGGCAGCCAAACAGTCCATTAAAGGGTCTGTTAAAGCCTCTGTCTGACATGGCCTTTCCCTCTCATGCATTTGTTGCAATAGTCACTGCAGCCTCTGCCCACACATATGTACCAATGGCTAGTCTTTTTTCTTTCAACAGTGCTTCTGAAAGAAGGAACGGTCTTTTTGTGTGTTCAGAAATATGGTAGTGCATAACCACTGACTTCCCTATTGTTCCTTTATAAAAGTCTATGCTTTGCTGTTTAGAGGTAACTCAATCTAAATGAGAATGTCAGCAGAGCAGAACTAGGCAAACTATTGCACAGGTTCAAACCCAGCCACAGATTGTCTTTATTCTCCAGAATGGAATCCATGCTTGCAGACATTAATCTAATTTTCCTTAAGCCAGCAAGTTTAATGGTCAACAACAGTAACTGAGGAAGGGTAAATTGGTGAAAGCATGACGAAAAAGAAAAAGTAGAGGTGGAGGAATTAGGTTTGTTCAGCCCGGAGAAGGGAAGGTGTCAGGTGGCACCTAACAGCAGCCTGACAATACCTATGAGGAGGTTATCAAGAAGTCTGAGTCAGTCTGTTCACAGTGGTTTATGGCAGGGGGACAAGCAGATATAAGAAAAACTTTCTCTTCATCAGGACAGTTGAGCAGTGTAACAGATTGCCCATAGAGGTTCTGAAGTGTCCAGCCTTGAAGGTTTTCAAGACCCAACTAGATAAAGCGCTGAACAACTTGGTCTGACCTCACGGCTGGCCTAGATTTGGCAGGACCTACTAAGGTCCCTCCCAGGTATTATTCTGTGGCACTATGATTCTATGATTTCAGCACTCCACAACATTATCTAGTACTGAGATATCAGAGAATAGCAGGGGGATAGCAGTGATAAAAAATTAGAGGGAAATAAATGCAGAGCTATGTTGAATTTATCACAAAACCAATTCTACAGACATTTAAATTGTTAGAAACTTATCTTTGACTATCCTATGATCAGCAAAGATATCTTGGCTGAGAATTTAGGAAATAACATTAACTTGCATTGATGACTGGAAAGAAAACCTGTGGAGGCACTTTATGAAATATGAAATAGTGATCAGTTTCTGTATTTCACTTACGGAAGGAAGAATAAGTCAAAGAAGCACACATTATCCACATCTCCTCTAACCATCCTCTTCTCTTCCCCACCATGTAACCACTGAATTTTAATACTTTATTCACACCAGCTTGTAGATATCTGCTTATGCAGATATATAGCTCCTTTCTGCCCTCTGACTCAAGGGAGTGGCTAAAAGCTACTAGAAAACATAAACCAATTAAAAACAAATTAAGAACTCAAAAGAGCATGCATAATAAGTATCACTTTCAAAGAGAGATGGGAACAAAATTCCCAGTCTAGTTTCAGACGTAGACTACTCCTAATACTCCCCAAATCCTTGCATCTAGGGGTTTAGCTGTGAGTTCATATCTAATGTCACATAACCTAGCAGTATATTAGAACTTAAAAAGTCAGGGTAAAACATTTTAATATCTTTCTAATGATGATTAATTCCTTTTGTATTCGAGTAACATTAATCAGAATGAATTCATTTAGCGTGAATGTGGATAGAACATTTAATTTTTCCTGCATTTCAGGAGAGCTTATTTAAATGAATAATGTACAAAAATGAATAGCGGAAAGAAAGGAACGGAAAGTTTGCATGCCAACCATAAATTGTACAATAAAATAACATAAATCTATGAGTACTGTATTTGTTCAACTTTAATAAGTGACACATTCACTGCGTGTACGTATGGTATAGGAAATATATAGTCCTGTGCCATGGGAAACATAAAAATATGAAGTTGGTTTATGTCCTCACACATGCTGTTATATTATTTCAGCAGTGACAATCAGTAAGAACTTCAGAGAAACATAATTAAAAAAACTAACAAACCTGCCATTTTTTGTTTAAAATTGATGAGTTGCCATTTTTCCTTTTTCCAGAATTATGCAGCAACTGTTACATAAGAAAATCTTAATATTTTAGAGCCTACCCTGATAGAGTTCTTCAGAGAATGTTTTTATGACTATCCAATCACTTAAGAATTGCCTCCTTCTTCCCTTTGCCTGTATTTCTTTTTTCCCCAGCCCCTGTCTTCTAGTGATCACCTTAAGCTGACCAACATTTGAGATTCTGAAGCAGTTTCTGAAATCCTTACTTCCATGCAAAAGCATCTTATTTTTTAAGTAGACCCACTGAAGTCATTTGGACTACTTCTCAAACAAACTGTTAGGCAGAACTGCAAAGGTATGAGACCGAAACCCTTGTAAACCACATCCCTGTGTGGATGTTTAGTATTACATGGAGTTCAATGACTGACTTGGTCACAGATGAACTAGCTTCCTAAAGTTTCAAGCTACAACTACAGAAACTTTATGTCAAAAGCCAAGCATCCAGATGTTACCAAATGCTGAGCTCTTTGTTGTAGGTTAATCCACGAGGTGAACTTGATTGTGTAGAAGCAGACTCACACAGGTAATGTAAATAAAGGATTAGCAAATCTGGTTCCTAAAACTAACAGCAAGGAATAAAATTTATTTGTTATAGAATTTCTTATATTGCAAAAAGGTATAAATTGTGTGGATTTACCTTATCCAGCTCCAAGTGACTAATGACCAGGTGTCTCATCTTTCCTAGAAATGAAAAGCAACAGATAAGATGTAGAATATGTTCTTCCCTCTACTGACAAAAAGGCAAAAAGCTTTCAGGTGGTTAAAGTGAGTTAACATTTTAACTTCACCTTGAAATGCTATTCAACAAGTGCTAGGGATTTCCAAATTTTCAGCTTAATCACATTGTATGATTTATTTCCTTAATCCTGAAACTGTATCCAATATTTTTGGCTTCAGCTGTGGAGGACGATCCATATGATCCATATTCTGGATCATGTAAATTCTTTCAATAAATTCAGGGCTAAGAAAACAGCAGTCAGATTAAGACTTATCTTTTGACATATATTATATCTGTGTTTCTGTAGTTTTTAAGATAGGAAATTTTATAGCAGAAAAACTCAAATATTGTGACAGCCTTCTGGATTTAGAAAGAAGTTCTGTAATGCATGACAGCTTCTAACGAGTCACTCCAAATCTCTGCGGATTTGGAAGAAGTGTAACATTTACATTGTCGAGCCATTCAGCATATTGCTTGTAGCCTACAGTGCTGATTTTCTTAGACTTGGTTCCAGTGTGATGGATTGCAACCATAATGATGTCATTAGGTCAGTTTCACATGCTTTTAGACAGAAAAATAATGTGGATTTGTAAGCAAGCTGAATATCACTTTGAGCTTCAGGGTCCAAACCCTCACATTTCAGTGAACGAAAAGAAAGCAAAATTTTTTAATGAAATGTGAACAAAGGCTCGTTACCACCTTCTCCATGAAACACATAGCTAAAGAGAGTGAAAAGCTAGTTAATGCAATGTATTTTTACAACATATATTTTGCAGTGCTGATAACTTACTGCAGCTCAGACATATTTCTGTTTCGTATTCAGAATAGTGAATAATAAAGAAAAAAATGCTAACACACTTTATTTCCTGTTCTTCTTGGTGACACGATGATGTGTTTAATATACTGTGGAAAGAGACTGGAATTAGCAGCTGGCTTACCTGGGGAAAAAACTTAGCGTGCAGGCAAATCCTTGATTGCCCAATCAAAGAGGAGAGATG
The DNA here is from genome assembly GCF_965638725.1 of Aptenodytes patagonicus. NCBI lineage: Eukaryota > Metazoa > Chordata > Aves > Sphenisciformes > Spheniscidae > Aptenodytes > Aptenodytes patagonicus. The sequence goes on along the minus strand of NC_134955.1, from coordinate 40,259,507 downwards.
AAGCATATACTACCCTCAAGTGATAACAAGAAACTGGGTAGGTTCATTACTGATATACCCAAGTCCTTATGAGCATATCTTGTAGCCTACTCCTCTCATGCATTTTACAAATCTTGAGTAATCTGACAAGGGCTGATTTCAGATGTGGTTGCCAGAGTCTTGCAAATAATCTTAGTGGGGTGTGAGGGGGAAGGAAAGGGAAATTAAGAGTCTGAAGGGCAGCTTCTCAGATGGCAGCTTGCAATGACAGTTTGACAGATTTTCTGGTGTTGTGAAAGAATTATATGCAATAACTATATGAATCGCTCACTTTCCTCCAAGGGTTACATATTTTTTTAAGTGTCATAAATACAAAGCTGTGGGAAGCATTGCTAGGTAGGAAAATATGAAATTCTATTTTATTTCCCTTGCAACTCATTTGCATAACATAATCTGGAGGGTTGTGTTTATCAGTGGTGGGAAGACAGTTTAAACAAATGTTCAACATATGTGTATCATCAGCAGCAAAAGTCATGGTCTTAGCAGGCGGCTAAAAAAGTAAACAAAGGCCAGCATGTCTGCATTCTCCCTGCATCATATTGACAGCAAATAATAGGTCCCTAACAGAATATCTGTCAACTTGGAAACATTTACTGAGCATTTTGTTCTGGCTGATAGAGACTGTTCAAGTGCGTCATTATACTGGGAGGCAGCTACTGCCATTTCAAAAAGTATCTTGAGACTACGGCAATTTCATATCACTGTAATTCAACAGCAACTAACTAACTAACTAGCTAAGTGCCACAGTGTCCATCCAGTATGACTGTTTCTATGGCAGTTGGATACTCGGATATTTTATTGAAATCCACAAGTTAAAACCTGTTTGCCAGACACCGTTAAGGACTAGGCAGTAATCCTCAGCCTTTTCCTTTCTACAGATTGACCAGTAGCCACACTGAATAATTAACTTTCATGATTTCCAGATTCATAGTATATGAATCTATTTACACCACAAAACCAGCTTGTTTTTCTGACTCCCTTTGTTCCTTGCATTCAGTATCTACTGAAACATATTCTAGTTAATCCCCTCCCCTCCTTACACTAACATGCACCAGTAAAAATACCTTCTTGACTCAAAACATACAGGATCTCATACAGGGAGCTATATCACCTCTGATACTGGCCAATGCATCTGTTGAAGGATTTAATAAAGAATTTCAAAGCCAGTGTCTTTCCACAAAGGAGGCTTATTTAAAATCTGTGTTATCTTTTGTCAACCCACTCCGATTTCTGGGTGTAAAACAACTTTGGTTCATGGGAACAGTTACAGAATGAGCCATAGCCATGTTGAGGAGAAAGCAGGGAACAGGACAAGGGGAGGAAGGAATGAACTGTCCGCTTTCTTTGATAAACTGAAAACAAGTGTAATGACAATTACTTTCTGTGCCTGTTCTTACTCAGCCTTTCTTCTAAATGATCTGTTTGTATGCCAGAAAGCAAAAATAACCAGGTCCTGGTTTTAATCTCATATTCCATCTGCTTCTGGAATTACTGCTAAGGGCAGGTGGCAAATGAGTTTGTTCTAATTTTCCAATCTTCTCCATGGGACAAATTCTGCCTCCTTGTTCAGGCTGAGTAGTTCTTTACCAGCCCTTGGGATAGAGTAAGGAATAGCTCAAGCTGAGTACATGTGACAGAACCTGACTCAGTATGAAATGAGGGCATGCACAGTTTAATGTTACATGTGTGATGCGCTCAATTTATTATGAGACAATGATTTTAGTTGGAAGATTTCAGTGCAATAAACTGGAGGATGACTTAAAGGCATTTGCTTTATGACTAGTTTTTTTAGTGGCATGTCTACATGCAGTTGTTTCTGTACCTGCTAGCATAATTGTGTTTTCCTGAATATAATGCTTTGAAAGGTTGCATTTCAAGCAAGAAGAATCTTTTTTCACAGTCTCAGATTCCAACCAAGGAAACATCATAGAAAAGAAATGACAACTCCAGACCTATATCCATCAATCTAATTTGTGAATACCAAGATTTTTACTGGCATTTCAATGAAAATCCAAATCAGGTGTATACATGATTGATTAATACATCTTCAGACACACATTGATACATATACATTGGTATATATATGCATACATAATATATGCACACGTATAAGCACGGTATAAGTGCATACAAAGTCTCTGACAAAGGGGACATGAGTGATTTTCAGTAGGCTTATTTGACATAATAATAATTCATTGATCTCTCTGCCTTATTGAGGGCTGATAATAGAATAGCCCAAGGGGAAGAAACCATGCCAGGATCCTAGATCAAAGAGTTTAACTCTTTGCTCACATAGGTGCTAAATCCATGGTGTATTTCCAAGTAAAAGTGCCTGCAGCAACATTTGCTAATTACAGTTTGTGTTCTACTGTTTCCAAACAGGGTGAAAGTGACAGAAGTTTAACTGTGAATAATTACACACTTGAATAAGTATGTGATTAGCCCTATTTGTTGTGGTTGGGACTAGAGTGACAGGACAAGAATGGAGTGATTGCATTATTTACAGCTTAATTGTAGACAAGTAATTACTTATGTAAGCTGGTGCTGTGGGGTCAGGGAATACATGCCTGAGAATGTCTAGGATTTGAATGGAAATTTCAGAAATTGGGTTTCCAAATGATATAGCAGACGTGAAAATTCTATGCATTTACCTAATTATGGAGCAGTTTTCTTGAATTAAATGTCTTGGAATGTTAAATGTCTTGTTCCCTTGAAACCAGGGATTAGATGAAATCTTTATAAGCCATTGCTTCCAGCCTAATAAATCACAAATGCCACCTAGTGGCTTTTGCTATCTAGTGAATCATTGCGTAATCGAGGGGGGGGGAAAAAAAAGGTAAAAAAAATCTAAAGTTTTACCAGCATATTATTTCCATTGATGTGCATATGGTTGATGAGATTGTCTGTGAACACTTTTTTCCACTTAGTTCCCAACTACATTTTATTTGCATTGGATCAGATTGTGAAAATCTTAGTCATGTTGGCAAGTAGTGGTGAATAATCCTCCCTGTCTTGGAACTGTGGTTTAACTGTGTGTTTTCCTTGCCAAGTAGAAGAAGGTTCTGATTTACAAAGGGAGACCTTAACTTAGTAATAAGGTTAGCTAAGGTAAGTTAGTTAAATTAACTTAATATGTCAGTAAATTGCCCATGTTTATTAATATTTGTCTAAGTCTGCTCATCCAAGTAAATAAAGGTTTCATTTTTTACTTGTGTGCTCCATTTTCAAAATGACAAAGTATTCCAAAATGAGAATCAAGGTCCAGCCAGAAAAAGAAAGAAAGAAGGAAAGAAAGAAGGAAAGAAAGAAGGAAAGAAAGAAGGAAAGAAGGAAAGAAGGAAGGAAAGAAGGAAAGAAGGAAAGAAGGAAAGAAGGAAGGGAAGAAGGGAAGAAGGGAAGAAAGGAAGAAAGGAAGAAAGAAAGGAAGAGAAAGAAAGGAAGAAAGAAAGAGAAAGAAAGAAAGAAAGAGAAAGAAAGAAAGAAAGAAAAAGAAAGAAAGAAAGAAAGAAAGAAAGAAAGAAAGAAAGAAAGAAAGAAAGAAAAAGAAAGAAAGAAAGAAAGAAAGAAAGAAAGAAAGAAAGAAAGAAAGAAAGAAAGAAAGAAAGAAAGAAAGAAAGAAAGAAAGAAAGAAAGAAAGAAAGAAAGGAAGGAAAGAAAGAGAGAAAGAAAGACAGACTAAACTGATTATTTGGTGGGAAAATAATTGCAGTATGATGGACCTGTTACTTGAGCAGTCTGTGTTGTTAGATCCTTTTGAAATGCATGACAGGGAACTTACAGAATCAGAATAAAAAGTTTATTAGTAGTAATCATGGTATCCTGTTAGTGCTAGGTCTCTATCTTTCCATATCTTTGCAAACAGCTACTTATGTTCAATTTCTGATGGATGTCCACATGTGAAAAGAATTTTGCAAGTGTTAACTTTTTTTTTCTGAGACACCAGGGCTTGGAAATCACAGAAGCACTACAAATTGAGTCTTGTGCAGGAGTGTGAACAAGTGTTTTTTAAAAAATCTCTCATTTGTAACCTGATTCAGCAAATAGGTTTAAATTGGAACTTATCAAAGTTTTATAATTTGGCACAGTTATTTTGGCACAATATCTAGAAAAAAAAGTTAGTGACTTTCAAAAAATTTGAATCTTTTTTAATTGTTTTGACAAAATGTGATTAAAGTACAATTGTCAAAAATTGTCAAAACATGGGTAGGAGTGTTGAATTAACAGGATTCTTTTTTTCTTTTTTTTTTTCAACTGACGATATATACACTCCCCTGATTTCAAAACTTGAAAATAATACCAATGATAAATTGCAATTAAGCAATGTAGCTGTGCATAGACAGCTACGTGAATATTTTATGGTGTAAAATATTCAAGGATATATATTTAGGTAAGGATTTCTAAAGAAGCTTAAGGTTATGCATGTTGCATATGAAAGTTTAGTGGTACGCAACTGCTCGAGGTGCTTTGTCTCCCAAAATTGAGCAAGGCTGAGTAAACTGAGTCCACTCGGAGTTGTTCCCTCTGAACCATTTGTTTCACAAGTGCTTTTGTGCAACATTGTGGAGTGGGGATGATGCATTTGTTTTTACTTCAGACTCATTACTAATACCACCTATTAGTAAAAATTTTCTATGGAAGGTTCTGCATTTCTTTGTGGCTTGACCCTACAAGCTTCATATGTCTCAATCCTTATATGCTTTTAGTGTATGTTTGTCTTTAATAAGGAGAATAATTTCATTAAATTAATTTCATGGGACCAAGTCCAGTTGTTTCAGAGATTTTAATATAACTGGAATTATGATATTTTTCAGTGTGAGGGAAAGGAAGCAAAGGTTCAAGAAAGTTAGGAATCTTCCTCTCCAAAGGTCACATAACAACTCAGTGAGAGAATATGGTACAAAATGTCACCTCTGTTCTTGTTTCTTTTCTTTGTGAAGGTTACAGTGTTTTTTAAAAGCAGAATGTTTATAGTTATTGAAGGGATAGCTGATGCATATGCCAGTATAGGTGTTCACTTTCTTAAAGGCTTAAAATTAAAACTACACTCTAATGTCTCAGGTCTATCCCTACTCTTTTTTTAACATGAAAAAAAACCACAAAATACTCCAAAGCCTTCCTTAGCCCATGAAGCTTTTTAAAGTTAAGAGATGTAACTTCTTGGATCTAAGTAATTCCTCGTAGGTATATTTGCTTTTATGTTCCTTTTATTTTGCTACTGTTGTGGAAACTCTGCATGGTCCTGTACTACTGATCACTGAGCGGAGAGAACCCCTAAACATACCCATCAGAATAAATGCTAAATTGCTACCAATTGCTACCAATAGCATAGCCTGTCCTTTAATCATGTACTTTGAAGTTCCTTAAAATAATACAGTGTATAGGAAAGCCCATATTGTGCTTTAAAATTGAATCTGAGTAGTACAATACAATTTTTAAAGTGTAAATTGTTTTACAGATTGGCTATACATCTTTGTATAAAGAAAACAATAGATGACAGCTTTTGGTCACGTAATTTAGAAAACAAGAACAGCTTTTCCAGATGGACACAGTTCCTTGTCACGGGATATAGGAAGATATTAAGGTTCCATGGCTGCAGTGGGTTATTAGTGACACTACTAATAACAGTAATTGGAATCTTTGTCATTTTTCTTGACCTATATTATTCCTAGCTCTCCCCCTGCTCCTGCTTACTCATGCTTTTTCTTTCCCCCTCTTCTTTCCCTCGTGTATGCAAATTTGTTATGGAAAGTAAAATGAACAGAGATCTGGTAATAAATCTTGCATGATATTAATTTTGTTTCTCACATATTTCCTCTTTACTGCTTTATCATCTGACCTTTTTTTTTAACGATATATACCTGATATATATATATATTCACTTGGAAACTCTTAGGGACAGGGACTATGTTGTATTGTGAAGTGACTGAAACAAGCATTCAGCTGGGTTTTAACAGTGTGTATATATATATTTCTTGTAATTATTATGTAGTATTTAAAAGCTAGCCAGAGATCTCTGAAAGTAATCAATATCTTACTATATTACTACACAAGCTAACAGTACAATGCTGTTTGTCTATGTTCACCTTTAATCAAAACATCTTCATACCTGACATCTCATATCAATAAACTCTGGGCTAGATCCCTAGAAGATTTAGTTTCATGAGTGCTTATTCACAGTAATAAATAGAGGAGTCATTAGTTTCACAAGTGACTGACTGACTGACTTCTTTACTGCAAGTCCACACTTTTGTGTGGATAGGACTAAGATGTTTAGTGTTATCTTACCTAATATTGGGTTCTCATATTGTATTTTTCGTGTAGCCCAATGCAACTTTAATGAAAGTCAACAGATTGCTCCCTGTGGTCATTAACTCACATTAACCACACAGTCTAGGATCCCAATCATAGCAGTCCCCTACCTAGAGTATGCTGTAGTTTCCATCTATCCAGTAAGTTTAGATTTCTATATCATGAGCAAGGAAGGTATGACTGCATTTCTCTTTAAAATGGCACAATAGAGCATGCACCAAGACTGTCCTTCAGACATGGAAGCAGGGCAGAGTTCACTAAGATAGAGATGAGAACTAGGCTTCGAGAGTTCTAAAGCAGTAAGCTACTTTGTGTTTATACCATAGCTCCTGAACCCCTTTAACTTTGTTCATATTGTGTTTCCTTAACATCCAGTGCAACCTTCAGGGAATCCACCTTGTTTCCACTTACACACAGTAGAGGGAAGAAATAGGCCATGAAAGTGCTGGAAATCAAAACAGGAAGATGTGGTGGAACGGTGAACTGGGAGACTTCCAATGGTGGCTGAATGACTTCTAAAGGCACTGCAAGAAGACACAGGATAGGGTCAACCTCTAACCCAGATGTTGAGCAGAGCTTCTAGCTTTGGGCTGAATAGCTGCCAGAAACTGGCAAAAGAGTTTTTAAGGCAAAATATTGGTGTGTCTGTTGTTGAGGGTGATCTTAAACATAGTCCTAACTGTTGGAATACATATCTAATCATACTTTTAAAAGACATCTGGCTCCTAATAAGGTTTACAAAGTTCCTAAAAACATGCAGTGAAATAAAACACTTACTAGCTGAGAAAATCTCCAATATTTAAGAATTTGTCACTCAGTTATTTTTCTGTAGTTTGAAAACAGCTGTTAAACACTGGTTTAATCAGTTAACGACATTAAAGCACTTTGACTTCTGTGACCAGTCAAAACACAAATAGTCCAAATAAATGTTCTATGAAGGCTTTTGGCCTCAAAATTATTTATTCAATATAATAAGCGAATATCTTAAGAAAACTTTACTGTCACAATTTCTTAATTTGGTCAGCTCTGTATATCAATTCATTTTCTTTATTTAATTCATAGAATCATAGAATATCTTGAGTTGGAAGGGACCCACAAGGATCATTGAGTCCAACTCCCCGCTCCTCGCAGGACTACCTAAAACTAAACCATATAACTAAGAGCGTTGTCCAGATGCTCCTTGAACGCTGATAGGCTTGGTGCCATGACCACTTCCCTGGGGAGCCTGTTCCAGTGACTGACCACCCTCTCAGTGAAGAACCTTTTCCTAACGTCCAGTCTGAACTTCCCCTGATGCAGCTTCGTTCCATTTTCTCGTGTCCTTATCGCTGGTCACCAGAGAGAGGAGATCAGCACCTTCCCCTCCTCTGCCTCCCTTGAGAAAGTTGTAGACTGCGATGAGGTCACCCCTCAGCTTTCTCTTCTCCAAGCTGAACAAACCAAGTGACCTCAGCTGCTCCTCGAAAGTCTTGCCCTTGAGGCCTTTCACCATCTTCGTTGTCCTTCTCTGGACACACTCTAATAGTTTGATGTCCTTCTTATATTGAGGCACCCAAAACTGCACACAGTACTTAAGGTGGGGCCACACCAGTGCAGCGTAGAGTGGGACAATCACTTCCTTCAACTGGCTAGCTATGCTGTGCTTGATGAACCCCAGGACATGGTTGGCTGTTTTGGCTGCCAGGGCACACTCTTGACTCATATTCAACTTGCCATCAACCCAAATACCTAGATGTCTTTCTGCGAGGCTGCTCTCCAGCCTCTCATCCCCCAATTTGTATGTTTAACCAGGATTACTCCATCCCAGGTGCAGAATTTGGCACTTGCTCTTGATGAATTTCATATGGTTGATGATATCCAGATCTCTCTGTAAGGCCTCTCTACTCTCAAGGGAGTCCACAGCTCCTCCTAATTTAGTATTATCATCAAACTTACTTAATGTACGTTCAAGTTATTTCAACAGGAAAAAAAAGTTTTCATGCATAGGTAACAAAAACTTAGTGAGAAGTCAAGAAACTGTAATGAAGTCTGTTTAAATACATAGGATACCTGTTATTATTAATTATGTTGACTGTTGTTATGACTAGGAAGTAAGTAAGCGCAAACTCTAGCTTTGCCAGACCAAACATGGAGTATTGGTGCCCCGACGAACCTGCAGTCTAAACAGATGACATGGATGTAAGAAAGGAGACAAACAAGGCAACTGAACTGTATGCTGTCAGCAAATGTCTTTCCAGGTCTTTGGTGCAGGTAGCAGCCCAGGTAGGAGGCAAATAGGTTAATTAACTAGAATGGAAAGAAAGTTCTGTGTCAGCAGCAGAGAAGAGAAAGGGGGAGTAGGCAGAGAGAGAGAGAGAAGAAAAGAAAAAAGAAAGGGAAAGGGAAAGGGAAAGGGAAAGGGAAAGGGAAAGGGAAAGGGAAAGGGAAAGGGAAAGGGAAAGGGAAAGGGAAAGGGAAAGGGAAAGGGAAAGGGAAAGGGAAAGGGAAGGGGAAGGGGAAGGGGAAGGGGAAGGGGAAGGGAAGGGAAGGGAAGGGAAGGGAAGGGAAGGGAAGGGAAGGGAAGGGAAGGGAAGGGAAGGGAAGGGAAGGGAAGGGAAGGGAAGGGAAGGGAAGGGAAGGGAAGGGAAGGGAAGGGAAGGGAAGGGAAGGGAAGGGAAGGGAAGGGAAGGGAAGGGAAGGGAAGGGAAGGGAAGGGAAGGGAAGGGAAGGGAAGGGAAGGGAAGGGAAGGAGTGCTCAAAGACGTAGGTTAAAATACAGCTGTGTCTGCTTTTCCATTTTTATTAACTGTCTAGCATTTTTCTTTACCTGAGTGGCTAAGAGGTGGTTTAATCCAGCAGGCAGCTAAACACCACAGCTGTTCACTCACTCCTCCCCCTCCCCAGTGGGATGGGGGAGAGAATCGGGAAAAAAAAGTAAAATTTGTGGGTTGAGATAAAGACAGTTTAATAGGACAGAAAAGGAAAAGAAAATAATAATAATAATAATAATAATACAGTATACAAATTAAGTGACGCACAATGCAATTGCTCACCACCTGCCGACCGATGCCCAGCCAGTTCCTGAGCAGCGGTCACCACCCCCCTGGCCAACTCCCCCGGTTTATATACTGAGCATGACATCACATGGTATGGAATACCCCTTTGGCCAGTTTGGGTCAGCTGTCCTGGCTGTGCCCCCTCCCAGCTTCTCGCTGGCAGGGCATGAGAAGCTGAGAAGTCCTTGACTAGTGTAAGCACTGCTTAGCAACAACTAAAACATCAGTGTGTTATCAACATTATTCTCATGCTAAATACAAAACACAGCACTGTACCAGCTACTAGGAAGAAAATCAACTCCATCCCAGCCGAAACCAGGACAGTATCCACCCCTTATTCTACACCATCTACGTCATGCCCAGGTCCCCACACTTTCCAACACATTCCAATTAATCACCCCCACTTTTCCTGCCTTTTGATATATATACACACAGATATCATTCCCTTAGTCTATGGGCTATCCCTATAAAACGTCCGTTGAGTTCATTTAGTCCATGACTTCAGGCTCCATCTGTCATAACAGTGATTCAGGGCAGGAGAGATGGTGTGTGGTGTTGGACTGTTGCATGCCGAAGCCAGTTCTGGTCCCATTATCGCTGTGCTTGTCCAGTTCTATCATCGCTGCACTTCGCTCAGTTTCATCAGAGTTCATTCTTCGTTAATCTAGGTGATTCTTACTGTAATGCTGTTACTATGACATATAGCCACCATAGAAGTGATGATATACATTATTATATAGCAATTAACATCATACAACTTAATTCCTTGACTATTCTCACCCAAAATCAGATCCCCTTGAGGTACACATCGGACTTCCCCATCCTTCCACACCACCCACCAAGTGCACCCAGGTCCTTGAGCAAAAGCAATCCCACAGATGGATTTGCCTTTGCCCGAGGCAGGAATAACCCAGGCTGTCTTCCCCAGCATATTTTTTATGTGCACTACAGGGACTTTATCCCCTTCTACAGTACGTAAAAGTTTTGATTGGACAGGGCCAGCTCGATTGGCAGATCCCCTAGTGTTGACTAACCAGATGGCTTTTGCTAAATGCGTATCCCAATGTTTGAATGTCCCAGCACCCATTGCTCTCAGTGTAGTCTTTAACAGTCCACTGTATCGTTTGATTTTCCTGGAGGCTGGTGCATGGTAGGGGATGTGACATACCCACTCAATGCCGTGCTCTTTGGCCCAGGTGTCTATGAGGTTGTTTCGGAAATGAGTCCCATTGTCTGACTCAATTCTTTCTGGGATGCCATGTCACCATAAGACTTGCTTTTCAAGGCCCAGGATAGTGTTCCGGGCGGTGGCATGGGGCATGGAATATGTTTCCAGCCATCCGGTGGTTGCTTCCACCATGGTGAGCACATAGCACTTGCCTTGGTGGGTTTGTGGGAGTGTGATATAATCAATCTGCCAGGCCTCCCCATATTTATGTTTCAGCCATCGTCCTCCATACCAAAGAGGCTTTAACCGCTTGGCTTACTTGATTGCAGCGAATGTTTCACATTCATGGATAACCTGTGCAATAGTGTCCATGGTCAAGCCGCTCGATCACAAGCCCATCTACAGGCAAAATGGGGGCCCTCTCCGGAACGAAACGGGAGACCTGGTTACCCAGGACATGGAGAAGGCGGAGGTACTCAATGACTTTTTTGCCTCGGTCTTCACCGGCAAGTGCTTGAGCCTCACCACCCAAGCTGCAGAAGGCAAAGGCGGGGACTGGGAGAATGAAGAGCTGCCTACTGTGGGAGAACATCAGGTTCGAGACCATCTAAGGCACCTGCAGGGGCACAAGTCCATGGGACCCAATGAGATCCATCCGCGGGTCCTGAAGGAACTGGCGGATGAAGTTGCTAAGCTACTATCCATCATAATTGAGAAGTGGTGGCAGTCTGGTGAAGTTCCCACTGACTGGAAAAGGGGGAACATAAGCCCCATTTTTAAAAAGGGAAAAAAGGAAGACCCGGGGAACTGCAGGCCAGTCAGTCTCACCTCTGTGCCCGGGAAGATCATGGAACAGATCCTCCTGGAAGCTATGCTAAGGCACATGGAGGACAGGGAGGTGATTCAAGACAGCCAGCATGGCTTCACCGAGGGCAAGTCCTGCCTGACCAACCTAGTGGCCTTCTATGATGGGGTGACTACATCAGTGGACACAGGAAGGGCTACAGATGTTGTCTATCTGGACCTCTGTAAAGCCTCTGACACGGTCCCCCACAACATCCTTCTCTCTAAACTGGAGAGGTGTGGATTTGACGGGTGGACTGTCCGGTGGGTGAGGAATTGGTTAGACGGTCGCATCCAGAGGGTAGTGGTCAGCAGCTCAATGTCCAGATGGAGATTGGTGATGAGTGGCATCCCACAGAGGTCTGTGTTGGGACCGGTACTATTTAATATCTTCATCAATGACATAGACAGTGGGATGGAGTGCACCCTCAGCAAGTTTACAGATGACACCAAGCTGAGTGGTGCGGTTGACATGCCAGAGGGACGGGATGCCATCCAGAGGGACCTGGACAAGCTTGAGAATTGGGCCTGTGTGAACCTCATGAGGCTTAACAAGGCCAAGGGCAAGGTTCTGCACCTGAGTCAGGGCAACCTCCAGTATCAATACAGGCTGGGGGGTGAAGGGATTGAGAGCAGCCCTGCCGAGAAGGACTTGGGGGTACTGGTGGATGAAAAGCTGGACATGAGCCAGCAATGTGCGCTCGCAGCCCAGAAGGCCAATCATATCCTGGGCTGCATCCAAAGCAGCGTGGCCAGCAGGTCGAGGGAGGTGATTCTGCCCCTCTGCTCTGCTCTGGTGAGACCCCACCTGGACTACTGCATCCAGCTCTGGAGCCCTCAGCATAAGAAAGACATGGACCTATTGGAGCAGGTCCAGAAGAGGGCCACGAAAATGATCAGGGGGATGGAACACCTCTGCTATGAAGAAAGGCTGAGAGGGTTGGGGTTGTTCAGCCTAGAGAAGAGAAGGCTTCGGGGAGACCTTATTGCAGCCTATCAGTACTGAAAGGGGGCTTATAAGACAGATGGCAGCAAACTTTTCAGCAGGGCCTGTTGCAACAGGGCAAGGGGGAATGGCTTTAAACTAAAGGGGGGTAGACTTAGACTAGATCTAAGGAAGAAATTTTTTACGCTGAGGGTGGTGAAACACTGTAAGAGGTTTCCCAGAGAGGTGGTGGATGCCCCATCCCTGGCAACATTCAAGGTCAGGCTGGACAGGGCTCTGAGCAACCTGATCTAGTTGAAGATGTCCCTGCCCACAGCAGGGGCGTTGGACTAGATGACCTTTAGAGGTCCCTTCCAACCCAAACTATTCTATGATTCTATGTTGCATAGAATCTATGTTGCACACCTTCCTTGATGGCCTGAGGTGTCATGGGCCCACCAAGCTATAAATAATTCACCCTTATGTTGCCAGTCCAGATCCACCTGAGCCACTTCAATCTTAGCAGCCTGATCCACCTGCTGGTTGTTTTGATGTTCTTCAGTGGCCCGACTCTTGGGTACGTGAGCATCTACGTGATGGACTTTTACAACAGGTTCTCTACCTGGGCAGCAGTATCTTGCCACAATGCGGCAGCCCAGATGGTTTGGCCTCTGTGCTGCCAGTTGCTCCACTTCCATTGCTGCAACCACCCCCACAGGGCATTTGCCACCATCCATGAGTCAGTATAGAGATAGAGCACTGGCCATTTTTCTCGTTCAGCAATATCTAAAGCCACCTGGATGGCTTTCACCTCTGCAAACTGACTCGATTCACCTTCCCTTCAGCAGGTTCTGCAACTTGTCATATAGGACTCCACACAGCAGCTTTCCACCTCCGATGCTTTCCCAGAATACGACAGGACCCATCAGTGAACAGGGCATTTTGCTTCTCATTTTCTGGTAGTTTATTATACAGTGGGGCCTCCTCAGCACGCATCACCTGCTCCTCTGGCGATATTCTGAAATCTTTGTCTTCTGGCCAGTCCATGATCACTTCCAAAATTCCTGGGTGACTGGGGTTTCCTATTCGAGCCCATTGTGTGATCAGTGCGACCCACTTACTCCATGTAGCATCAGTTGCATGATGTGTACAGGGGATCCTCCTTTTGAACATCCAGCCCAGCACCGGCAGTCAGGGTGCCAGGAGGAGCTGTGCTTCAGTACCAACCACTTCCAAAGCAGCTCAAACCCCTTCATATGCTGCCAGTATCTCTTTCTCAGTTGGAGTATAGCGGACCTCAGATCCTCTGTATCCCTGACTCCAAAACCCTAGGGGTTGATGTTGAGTCTTCCCTGGTGCTTTCTGCCAGAGGCTCCAGGTAGGGCCATTCTCCCTGGCTGCGGTGTAGAGCATACTTTTTGCATCTTGCCCTGCCTGGACTGACCCAAGGGCTACTGCATGAACTATCTCCTCTTTAATTTGTTCAAAGGCTTGTTGTTGCTCAGGGCCCCATTTGAATTCGTTCTTCTTTCAGGTCACTTGATAGAGAAGGCTTATGATTACACTGTAATTTGGCATATGTGTGCTCCAAAACCCCACAAGGCCTAAGAAAGCTTGTGTTTCCTTTTTGCTAGTTGGTGGAGACATGGCTGTTATTTTGTTGATCACATCCTTTGGCATCTGACGACGTCCATCTTGCCATTTTATTCCTAAAAACTGGATCTCCTGTGCAGGTCCCTTGACCTTACTTTGTTTTATGGCAAAACTGGCCTTCAGAAGGATTTGGACTATTTTCTTCCCTTTCTCAAAAAATTCTTCTGCTGTGTTGCCCCACATGATGATGTCATCAATGTATTGCAGGTGATCTGGAGCTTCACCCTGTTCCAGTGCAGTCTGGATCAGTCCATGGCAGATGGTAGGGCTGTGTTTCCACCCCTGGGCCAGTCGGTTCCAGGTGTACTGGACGCCCCTCCAAGTGAAAGTAAACTGTGGCCTGCACTCTGCTGCAAAAGGGATTGAGAAAAACGCATTAGCAATATCAGCTGTGGCATACCACTTGGCTGCCTTTGACTCCGGTTTGTATTGAAGTTCTAGCATGTCTGGCATGGCAGCACTCAGCGTTGGCGTGACTTCATTCTGGCCACAATAGTCTACTGTTAGTCTTCACTCTCCATTAGACTTTCACACTGGCCATCTGGGACTGTGAAAGGGTGTGTGAGTCTTGCTGATCACTCCCTGGCTCTCCAGTTGACGAATCAGCTTATGGATGGGAATCAGGGAGTCTCAGCTGGTGCGATATTGCTGCTGGTACACCATTGTAGTGGCGATCGGCTCCTGTTGTTCTTCGGCCCTCAGCAACCCCATAACAGAAGGGTCCTTCAAGAGACCGGGCAAGGTGGACAGCTGTTTAATTTCTTCCATCTCCAAGGCAGCTACACCAAAGGCCCACCGGTACCCTTTTGGGTCCTTGAAATACCCTCTCCTGAGGTAGTCTGTGCCAAGGACACACGGAGTCTCTGGGCCAGTCACAATGGGGTGCTTCTGCCACCCATTCCCAGTTAGGCTCACTTCAGCCTCCAATATAGTTAGCTGTTGGGATCCCCCTGTCACTCCAGAAATACAGATGGGTTCTGCCCCTTTATAGCTTGACGGCATTAGGGTACACTGTGCACCGGTGTCTACTAGAGCCTTATACTTCTGTGGGTCTGATGTGCCAGGCCACCGAATCCACACAGCCCAATAAACCCGGTTGTCCCTTTCCTCCCCCTGGCTGGAGGCAGGGCCCCTCTAGTCCTGGTCATACTATTTGTTACTCTCTTCTCGTAAATACGAGTCAGAAGTCTCTTCATTAAGATCAGAAGTAAGATCGGCCCTTCTACTCTGTCTAGGGAACTGCTCATTGGAAACTGGAGCAGCAATTTTCCTGGAAAATCCCCTTTTGTGATTGTTTTTTTCTTGCAACTCACGTACCCGTGCCTCTAGGGCTGAGGTCGATTTTCCATCTCACTTCCTCATGTCCTCTCCATGGTCATGCAGGTAAAACCACAGGGTGGTCTGTGGTGTGTACCCTTTATATCCTCTCTCTTGAGCAGAGGGGTGCTTACTCCTAATGTCTGAGATACTGGTCCGTACAGGTGGAGAGTAGGACCTATCCTCTTTGAGTTCCTGGAACTCCCAGGACAGTTTTTTGGACAGTTTTTCCACAGCCGAGATGCAGACCCCTAGGGAGGAATACTTTCTTCGTATTGCTGGAGTTGGCCAGCCAATTCATCCACCATTTGTCCCTCTTCATCTTTCCAGGTCATTACTGCCAATGAGTTTGCATGCGACAATGGTGCACTCTACAAACTTCCACCACGTGGGTCGTGTGCACTGGATTTCAGCTGGATCTTTGGATAACTGCTTGTTTTTCAGGTCATCATAAATCACCTACAGCACAGCTAATTCCCTAATATCCAGAAACCTCAGGTACTGGATACCTCTCTCCATGGTGGTCCACTTGCCTGGGTGACATATAACGTCTTCCTCCAAGGGATACCTTTCCTTCATGCCTGACAGGAGTTGCCTCCAGAGGCTAAGGGCTTGTGCCCCTTTTCCAACCGCTTCATCAATGCCCCCTTCCGTAGAAAGGGATCCCAGCTGCTTGGCTTCTTTACCTTCTAATTCCAGGCTACTGGTCCCATTGTCCCAGCATCGGAGCAGCCAGGTGACAATGTGCTTGCCTGGATGATGACTGAAATCTTTTCACATACCTCACAGCTCACTCAGGGGTAGGGATCAGGTGGTTTCCATCTCATTTATGGGTTCTGCCTCTTCCTGCTCCTGTTCTTGTGATGGTTTTGGTTCACCTTCATCCCTTACTAAACGAGCTGATTTTCTTGTGTATTTCTTCTTACGTATATGAGTGACTGTTACTGGCACGGGTTAGTTCTCTGGTTCAGCCACAGTGCCTGTCGCGGGGGTTTGAGTAGCCGCAGCGCCTGTTGCAGGTGTAGATCTCTGGATGGTATTCTTAAATAATTGTTTAACCCTAAATAAGACCTGAACCACATTCAGGAGACATAGCAATAGGAACATGCTGGTCTGAACAACCCAAGGATATTCAGAATTCTCAAGAGCTGTTGTAACTAGCCTGAAGGAGAAAGAGAAGGTGAAGGAGCGGGGAAAAGTGTCCCCCCGTATCTCCCCCCCGAGATTGGTTCCCCGAGGAGAAAAGGTAAAGAGTGTAATTATTAATAGTTTCCGAGAGGTGGCTCCCGAGGTACGGAGATGATGGCAATGCCAAGTACAAATACCAGATTAGTCTCACAGCCAGTAATTTTATCACCTCATAAACCAGTAGTGTTACACAGTGCAGCAAAATGATAACCTTGATCCTGCTCCCAGAGGTGATAGACAGCACAACAGGGAACATAGACAGCAAGTAAGGTGTTACATAACACAACTTTGAGGGCAAGCACGACAACTTTGAGACCAAATAAATCAACATTGTGACCAGCGACTGTTAAATCAATATGATGAATGCTTATAACAAATTTGCCTTAACACGCTCTGGTCAGATCTGTTGTTATCTCAGCCCTTTGTGCCCCACATTGGGTGCCAAAATGACTGTTGTTGTTTAACTTGGCAGGCAGCTAAACACCACACAGCCATTCGCTCACTCCCACCCCCACTCCACAGTGGGATGGGGGAGAGAATCGCGAAAAAAAAAGTAAAATTTGTGGGTTGAGATAAAGACAGTTTAATAGGACAGAAAAGGAAAAGAAAATAATAATAATAATAATAATAATAATAATAATAATAATAATAAAAAAAGAATATACAAAATAAGTGATGCACAATGCAATTGCTCACCACCTGCCGATTGATGCCCAGCCAGTTCCTGAGCAGCGGTCACCGCCCCCAAGACAACTCCCCCCAGTTTATATACTGAGCATGACGTCACACGGTATGGAATACCCCTTTGGCCAGTTTGGGTCAGCTGTCCTGGCTGTGCCCCCTCCCAGCTTCTCGCTGGCAGGGCAGGAGAAGCTGAGAAGTCCTTGACTAGTGTAAGCACTGCTTAGCAACAACTAAAACATCAGTGTGTTATCAACATTATTCTCATGCTAAATACAAAACACAGCACTGTACCAGCTACTAGGAAGAAAATCAACTCCATCCCAGCCGAAACTAGGACACTTTTCCATTTTTACTCATTGTCTGGCATTTTTCTTTACCCAAGTGGCTAAGAGATGGAAGGCACTCAAGGTATGCTCTAGGCTCTTCCTTTCACTAGGTCAGAAGGTTCTCTGTGATGGAGATTATGCAGATCACAATTAATTTATGACACAATTGAAACTGTCTTGCTGGCTTAAGTTTAGGATTTAGATCAGTGGAGCTATTCACCACTTAAAAACCATGCAATAGAGTAAATACTACTTAATCGCTTCTGCAGTGAATCAACTTACCATTCAGCCAATGATGACAGTTTTCACTTCCTATCAAAAAAGAATAAAAAAAACCCTCAAATGATCAAAAAATGACTAGTCGTTACGTATATGTGCTACTCACTTCTCAGTTTGGATGGTATACCGCACCAGATTACTAGAAACCAGTATTACTTAACTCACGATATATGTCGGCATTCTTGTCTGAAATGCTCTTAAAGCTGCACACTCACAAGTACCTCTTTTACCACATAAGAATATCAGTAATTGAAAATGTTAATTAATGAATATTTTTACACTTAAAAGTGATATTTGCTTCTCCCTAACTCTTGTGGCACAATGCATTATTTTTAATATTCATAATATATCCTCTATTTTCAGTAGATCTACTCCAGTTGAACTCTTGGTTTTGGGTTATTTTTTTGCCTCTTGACCCAAATACCTATATAGTTCTCTGTTAAATTTATCTATGTACTATGGTATTACATACATTCAAATCAAATATGAAATTCAAAATTTTTTTCTGCTGGTCTAAACGTATGTCACACCTCTGCAAGTGGAATCATAAGAGAATAATGCATATAGGCCAGACATAGACAGAAATACATTGTAAGAGAAACAACTGTTATTAATATATCCATCAATACTATCAGATGAGAAGGAATCAAAATGCAGTCACATAGAGGGAGCTACTTTAAGTGGATGTTAGACAAATTCCTAGTTCTTTTGCATGCCATAATGAAAACAGAACTGTAGGGGTCATATCAGGGACTTCATTCTGAAAGTAAACCATTTTAATTGTGGAAGTTTCATGAGTGTTTTAACATAAACTTCACCCATCTGAAATCAGATTTAACCTCTTTTTTAAAGGGAGCTGTCATGCTTAGTATACAGGTAATAGCTATTTTATATATTTTGCTCCTTTATTAAATCCTTTCATTTTATTTTGTTGGAGGGAGACATTTTACTACTAGGAGCTACATTACAAGTACCTAAAGAATGACATATAACTTTTTTTTTTTATGGTGGGGGTTTACTTTGAAAAGACGCACATAATGTAAGAGGCATCAGACTGGAAACTAGTTTTTTGCTTGCTGCCTAATGCCATTCCCCGGGTACCATCCCCCTCATGCTTGTGGCAGTGGATATATTTCACTCCTTGTTGCTTTTCAGTGCTAACAGTAAATAAATGAAACTGCCTTTTCCCTGGTCATTCCCCTAAATGCGCTCACTGCCTTTGCTTATCTAGCATGTATAGGCAATTTGGCACTCTTCCCAGCATAAAGAGCATACAAACACTGGCAGCTATAGGGTTGTGGCACAAACAGCCAAGCTGATTTTCACAAATGGACACACAAGTGCTTAGGTCTCTGTTAGAGATTCTAAATCCCAGAAAGTATGCCAAACAGCTGGTCTGCTATTGTCCCAACTTTGCCTTCACTGGGCAGTAAAACAAGTATTATTTGCCTTTTGTAATCACTATGTTTATTTCTGCTTTGCAGTTGATGATACAAACATTGCAAATAGCTGGTCACCATATACTTCATGATCCAGCTGCCAAATGACCACATGGATGCATCTGAGGCACCTTGCAGATTAAGGCACCAGGCACAATAAACACACACGTGGTTCACAAGCATGGGACCCGGAGTGTACGTGACAGCTCATTGAATGAAGAACGTAAAGCTGGCCTTGGGATGGCATTCAAAATGTGTAGAAATATCCAATTATCAAACTCAATGAAATCCCCATAACTGATGGTGACTGAATGTTTTCTAAGCACTGGTACTGAAAAAAAGGTTCAAAACTAGCAAAACTTATAAAAAAAAATTATCCTTTCTATCTCTTCCTGCTGGCTCTGGGAAGCATATTGCAAAGTTATGCTGGCTTTACATGTTTGCCTTTTTCAGGTCTCTCTCCTTTATTAGGAGAGGTACTTGCTGAGCCTGAGTGAAGGGTAAGAAAGTTCTAACTAGTTTATTTACTGTAATGTTACCATAGCTACTTTTTTTTTGGCAGTGTGAACTTCCGCAAGTATATTATGGGCTTCGTAACTATATTTTTCCTGCTAAACATTTCCGTGTTCAACTCTTAAACACTCTTCTGGTAATTTTTCAGATTTTGCTATTTTGGGGTAATTCAAGTAACCCATTTGTTAAGAGATGTGTCCTGACAGGGTTTTACACAATATAATCATGGTCTTTATTTTAATATCCCTTCTCTCTACTCTGGTTATTATTTTCTAGATCTGTGTGATTTGTGGTCTTTCGCTTTCTCTTTGACCGAATACATATATTATTTCACATTGTTGTTCTTTTTATTGTTCTCTCAGGCTATTGCCAAAATATTTCTTATCTAACAGTTAACAAAAATCTGTATAATGCAAAGCAGGTAAAGAACCACAAGTAAAAGCATGTTAAGATGCTAATCCGAGATTTTGAAAAGCTAGATTCCATTAACTCTTGGTTATATACTTGTTATATGACCTTATCTGGACACTTCCATTACTAAGATGGTCCTGACATCTTCAAACACTGTCAAGTGATGCCTGAGTCTGCTGGCTGTGCAAGCTTACCCAGGTACTAGGGTTCATAGCTTCAAACTGGTTGTAAGACCTGCCACATGCCAAAGTAAGATCCTCAGAAGTGGTGTTCTTGGAGTTGCTGCACCAGAGCAACCTGATCCTGAAGGGAGGACTCTGAGACAGGGGCCAAATATATGGCAGAGGAGAAGCCAAGGTGTAATCCTCACCATAGCCTTTCAATCTTACTCTGTGATGTCAGAAATCTGCTTTTAAATCCTGGTCAGCCTGAAGTGGATCAACTGGAGCAATTTTCCTGCATCTCCCCTATTTTTCTTATTTTCACTGTATCTAATGTCATACAAAACTTCAAGTTTTCTGCCCTACTGAAAAATTGCTTATTCAATTCTGCAAGAACTGCAAAAATTCCACCTTCCTAGAAACAAAGGCTTTAAGGGATTTTTCATAATTAAGGACATTTGATCTATGAAGTTTTTTATCACCCTTAAATAAAATCAGTATAATACAGGTAGTAGGGGACAGAGGTTTTTTTTTCTCAAAGGAAATAAATTATTTCAACTCTTATTTTCATCCTGAATTAGAATGAAATGGCAAAGTATCAAAACATCTCCCTGCACTGGAAGCTTACAAAAGTTTCCTCTTAACAACATGCTGATTTTAGTTTTTATAATCATACCTGTTAACATATTACAATTAAATAACTTGTGGGCCACCTGTCTGGGATATCCTGGACAGAAGGATGATGCATGCATGTAAGCTGAGGTGCACAGGAGTAACAGCTATTTGTCTGGTATTTCCAGCTGTCCAGCAGCTCAGCTCAGTTACTGTCACATTTCCATCAGGAATGTGATTGGGGTGAAAAAAAAATAATACAATAGAGAGAGAAGATGTTTAAAAACATTAACCAAGTCTCAAAGTGGGAGAATTCATGGATATGACTATTGCAATTACAAAGTTTTCTTTTTATTTATCAAGCTACTGTTGCATGCTTGCTTTCTTCTCAGTTTGATGCAAACCTGAATACCACAGGGATTTATTATAATTCCATAGGCACTGCGAACTCCAAATGCTGGGTAAGCTAAATCTCTCATAGTATAGTCTGCTCTAGGAGCTTTAGTCATGCATTCAACCAGAAGGGAATCTGAAGTACTTTATGGAAGATATAATTCAATCAGTGATTCCTCCCTGTAAAAAAGGGCTATGAGCCATCCTAACTAAAACTGCTACACGCCTCTATAGTAACTAACACAGTGGCAAACAAATACTGAAAAAATCTGAAGCATTTTTTAATATCATTTTTACAAATCAAAATGTCAAGAATCAGATCCACTTGTCCCAAGATAAAATATTATATTCAGAATTCCCTAAAACAAATTTGAAGTTTTGTGGTAAAATTGAAAATTTAACATGGAAAAATTTTCATTAGAAAAAGTTTGAGCAGAAATTTTCTAAAAGTTCAACAATTCTGTTTCAACAACCTTTCAAATCACTGTCAGCTACCAATGCCTTTAGTGAACTACTCTGGTAGTACCAATGTTAGAAAGAGAATATTAACAGATTAACTACTCTTAGATCTCATTTGGTCCCTTCTAACATTCTTCATTCATCATGAAATTAATGAAGTGTTATTAATGATTTTCCCCAGTCTTTACAATTAACACTGTACCTCAGACTGGCTCAGCTCAGAGAAAGTGAGACATTTCTCATCTTGTATCCCCCTGGTGATGTAAACTGACAGAAGAGATAGCAGCCTGACTCAAACATGTTACTAGCTAACTACTCAAATTTTTGGATACAAATTAGTCAGAGGTGACATGAACATCACTAAATCACTTGTCTTTAGAATTCCACTATATTATGTTGTGGCAAGCTATTAGCATGTGGATACCGTGAGTAAGGAACCATTCCTATTATTCCTCTGAAATTATATCCATACTGTGTCTATTAAAATTGCCATACTGCAAATGCCATATTACAGTATTACAGTATAAAAGCAGTAATTGTCAAAAAGTAAGGTAGATTGTGCCTGAAATTTAAGAAGAGGGACCAGTTTATGCGTATGAATTGAAAGGGACTACAGATGAAGATGGTGGTACAGAGAACTAACGGTTAATGGAGACAGTGAAAGTGGAATCTATATTTATGCAACAACAAAGTCTGTTCCAGCAAGTCTCCCAGTGGCTCCACACATTCAGAATCAGGCTACATAGGAGGAAGCAGGGAATTGAATCAGAAAGTAAAGAGGAAAAGAAGAGGGAAGTATGACAGATGAAATAGGTGAGACCTATAGTAGAAGAAGAAGGTAAGCAGTAGGCTAGGCATTGAGGAAGAATTAGTTAATGAAGAGGAGACTGCTGTAGAGGCCCAAATCATTTAATTCCTGACAACTCAAGACTATTTAATGTTCCAAACTTTATTGTCTTCCTGATTTTTTTAAATCCTATATCTGCTTTCAATTCCTTTCACATTGCTAGTCATATTCTAAACAAGGCTTTTTTATCCTTTAAAAAAGCAGCAGACTCTACTGTTTGTTGCATAGTACATAAGTTATCATTATGTCAGGATTATGATAAGATGCTGACTTGATTTATGTAAAAATAATGTTTTTTTTTACCCCAAAGACATCTAGAGAATACTAAGAGAAACATATAGATGAGGACCCAGAGTCAGCAGGATAATGAACTACTTTCTATACGTCTTTGGCAATTTGAGGTACACACTACAGAAATATTTTTCTGTGCATAATTCTTTCAAATTCTTGTACATTGTACCATCTGGCCTAGAGTTCTATTTCCAGATCACTTTTTGATCTTTACAAAACATCACGTAGTATCACTGCCTATTTGCAAATAGTAGTTATATTTTAGCTCATTCTTTTGCAACAGAGCGAGCTGGTTACATGAATATGTATACTCACATATATAGCTATTTCCTGTTAGTGGCCTCCATACTATAGGTTAATTGATACTATAAAAAAAGGGATTTTTTCTCAACTTTAACAGATGTAGCAGGCTTTTTCAGAAGTAGTCTTAGTGGAAAATAGATCCTGGAAGTCTTTAAAGCCTTCTTTCTAAAAAGGCAGGAGGAACCTTTGGTTGGAGAGAGATCCCAAGTATTCAGTTGTCTGTTTTTAAAGTCAGGAGCTCAATAAATAAAGTCAGGAGTTGTTCAGTTTTGGAACTTGTTTTTTCCTCTTTGCTTGTAAGAAAGAGCTTGGCTGTATGATACACTTAAAACACATGCACACAGATGTGCACAGATATCTCTCTCCTTAGCTTTCCTTCCCAAGTAATTAAAACGAAGATCAACAGAGTTGAACTGCAGAACATGATGGTTCTTTGATTTCTAATTTATAGACTGAATGGCCTTCAAGATTTTTATGTTTCTCAACAAAATAAGCAAGGGAGAAGTATTTAGTTCCTCCCTGCATTACTCCGTGATGGAACAGTTCTTTGATCTTTAGCCAGATATTGGAGCTGCATATCATTACTCAGTGTTTCTTACTGAGCAAGAGCTAAGGGCATTGGATAAAATTATCAGGCACCAGCCCAGAACAAAAAGGTATGTTTCATGTAATGCTTAACTAAACTGTAGAAATCATTAGTACAGAATGTTGTGAATGACATTTCATAAGGATTCAAAAGTGATTAGATGTTCCAGTAGAAGCTGTTTTACACAAAGTCCTGGGTATACTACAGAAACAATCTTGCCCTTGATAATCCTCCTCTGCCAAATGTCTACTATTGGTCATTTTGGAGTCAGGAGGCAGGGCTAACAGCATTTTTCATGTCAACATGATCATTCCTGTAATATGTTCCATGCTCACAAACTAGTGTGCAGAGTAAGTTCTTCCAGTTTCTGACACACGTGATCTCTTGATGATCATGCCAAATAGAATGTTGTTTGGTGCAGTTTATAAAACATTTGAGTAACCCTAGCATTCTCGGGGATGAAAAGCCCTATCAGCTCATTCACTCCTAATATTAAAATAATCATTCTACTAAAGTTTCAGGGATAGTTATTTTTTATCTGGAGCATTTTGCCTTTTGTCTTTTGAAAAGCCAGCTGTTCTCTCAGTTTCAGATGACCCCTTAAGTATAACGAGAATATTATAGGACTTCGAAGGCTTGAAAGCACTGCTTGTTGCTATGCCGTAATAAATGATCATTTTAGTACATTGACACAGCATTCTTTTACCATGCATAATTTTGCACTTAGCATTTACATCATTAAATCTTAACAGTCATTCAAATACATAATTTAATACAAGTGTTTTTCAAATGTACAGTCTTTCTATTTGACTCAAAGAAACTTAAGACTTCAGAAGCAAAGTGCACATAATTTAACTCTGGTGATTCAGACCCAGGGAAACCTGATGCAATCCTTTCATTTCAATTAAATTGTACATTCTTATGTCAGGTCTATCATTGATCTGTATATGCTCTTAAAAAAAAAAAGAAAAGGTGTGCCATATTGCCTGTGTTCACAGAATCACACCATGTTTAAGGTTGGAAGGGACCTCTGGAGGTCACCTTGTCCATCCCCCTGATCAAGCAGGGCCATGTAGAGCCAGTTGCCCAGGACCGTGTCCACATGGCTTTTGAATATCTCCAGGGATGGAAGCTCCACAAACTCACTAGGCAACCTGTACCAGTGCTTGGTCACCCTCACAGTAATAAAGTGTTTCCTGATGTTCAGACAGAACCTCCTGTGTGGCAGTTTGTGCCCATTGTCTCTCATCCTGTCACTGGGCACCACTGAAAAGAACCTGGCTCTGTCCTCTTTACACCCTCCCTTCAGGTATTTACAGACATTGGTGAGATCCCTCCTCCAAGCCTCCTCTTCTGCAGGCTGAACAGTCCCAGCTTAGCCTGTCCTTTTATGAAAGGTGCTCCAGTCCCTTAATCACCTTCATAGCCCTTCACTGGACTCTCCAGTAGCTCCAGTGCTGAGTAGAAGGGAAGGATCACCTCCCTTGACCTGTTGGCAACACTCCTCCTAATGCAACCCAGGATACCATTGGCCTTCTTTGTCATGAGGGCACATTGCTGGCTCACGCTCAACTTGTTTTCCACCAGGACCCCCAGGTCTTTTTCTGCAAAGCTGTTTTCCAGCATATATTGGTGCATGGGGTTTTTCCTCCCTATGTGCAGGGCTTTGCACTTGACCCTTGTTGAACTTCATGAGGCTCATCTCGGCCCATTTCTCCAGCCTGTGGAGGTCCTTCTGGATGGCAGCACAACCCTCTGGTGTCTCAACAACTCCTCCTAGTTTTGTGTCATCGGCAAACATGCTGAGGGTACATGCTGCCCCATTATTCAAATCATTAATGAAGATGTTAAACAGGATTGGACTCAGTATTGACCCCTGAGGTAAACCGTATGTGATTGGCCTCCAATGAGACTTCAAGCCACTGATCACCACCCTCTGGGCCTGGCCGTTCAGACAGTTTTTAATCTACCTCACTGCTCATCCAGTGAACTTCATTAGCTTCTTTATGAGGATCTTAGGGGTGACTGTGTTGAAAACCTTATTGAAGTCTAGGTAGACAATAGCCACTAGTCTCCTCACCTACCAAGCCGGTCATTCCGTCACAGAAGGTTATCAAATTGGTCAAGCATGACTTTCCCTTGGTGAATCCATGCTGATGACTCCTGATGATTTTTTTGTCATTCACGTGCCTGGAAATGGTTTCCAGGAATAGCTGCTCCATCACCTTCCCAGGGATCGAGGTGAGGCTGATCAGCCTGTCCTCATTCTTGACTTTTTTGAAGATAGGAGTGACATTTCCTTTCCTCCAGTCTTTGGGCACTTATCCCAGTTGCCATGATTCATCAAAGATTTTCAAGAGTGGCCTTACAATGACATCTGCCAGTGACCTCAGCACTTGTGGGTGTATCCCATTAGGGCCCATGGACTTACGTATGGCCAGCTTGCTTAAGTATTCCCTGACCTGGGAACAGTATGTCCACGGACAGCTTCCATCAATGTTATACCTTCCTTGCTCCTGCCTTTCCCTCTGGTTTCTGGGACTTGGGATTCCTGAAGGTTAGTCTTGTTAGTAAAGACTGAGGCAAAGAAGGCACTCAGTACCTCAGCCTTTTCCATGTCCTGTGTAACCAGGTCCCCCGACTTGTTCAGCAGCAGGCATCCCTTTTTCCTAGACTTCTTGTTGTTACCTATAGACTTATAGAAACCCTTCTTGTTGTCTTTGACATCTCTGGCCAGATTAAATTCCAGTTGTGATTTGGCTTTCCTAACTTCATCCCTGGATACTCGGACAATGTCTCTGTATTGCTCCACATTACCTGTCCTTGCTTCCACCACCTGTATGCTTCCTTTCTGTCTTTGAGTTTGGAGTTGGTTCATCCACGCAGGCCTCCTGGCATTTTTGCCTGACTTCCTATTCATTGGGATGGAACTCTTTTGAGCTTGGAGGAAGTGATCCTTGAATATTAACCAAGTTTCTTGGGCCCTTCTTCCTCCCAGGGCTTTATCCCATGGCATTCTACCAAGCAGATCTTTGAAAAGGCCAAAGTCCGCTCTCCTCAAGTTGAGGGTCACGAGCTTGCTTTTCCCACTCCTTTCTCCCCGCATGATCCTGAACTCCACTGTCTCATGGTCACTGCAACTAAGGCTGCCTTTGACCTTCACATCCCCAATGAGCCCTTCATTGTTGGTGAGTTTGAGGCCCAGCAGAGCACCTCGCCTTGTTAGCTCCTCTATCACCTTGGTGAGGAAGTTATCATCGATGCACTCCAGGAACCTCCTGGATTGCTTATGCCCTGCTGTGTTGTCCCTCTAGCAGATATCAGGTTGGTTGAAGTCCCCCATGAGGACAAGGACCTGCAAATGTGAGAATGCTCCTATCTGTGGTGTATAGGGCCTCATCCATTTGTTATTCCCAGTCAGGCAGCCTGTAGTAGACATCCACTACAATGTCACTCCTACGTGTCTTCTCTTTAATCCGTACCCATAAGCTCTCAGCTGGCTCATCATCCATCCCCAGGCAGAGCTCCATCCATTCCAGCAGTTCTCTCATATAGAGCTACTCCACCTCCCCATCTTCCCAGCCTGTCTTTCCTAAATAGTCTCCCCAGTCAAGGGAGCCATGCCACCATGTCTTCGTGATCCCAACAGGATCATAGCCCTGCAGCTGCACACAGATCTCTAATTCGTGTTCATTCCTCATGTTGTGAGCATTAGTGTATGTGCACGTCAGAGTGTTACAAGACAACATTTATTGTACCATCTTCTCCAACTTATAAAACTCCAGTTACCTTCACAGTAATCAAATAAGACTCATGCTTGATTTTTACTGGCGTTGCCGAAGCACCATTTTTTGATGTAGAATTGTTTTATATTTTTATTGTATTTTATCTTCACCTGTAGAAGAACCGTCTTTGGTTTAAAACTGTTGTTAACCTGTATTTGCATTCCTTTCCCATGCAAAGGTGCTTAAGTTTAAGTAGAGTGCAGCAAAGAAGAACCCATTCTAGTGCCAAGACAACTTGAAAAGGTAAGGTGTGACCAAGAACTCAGAGGTTTTAAAAAGGTTTGCTACCATCTTAAAAAATCCTCAAACTTTACCTTTACAAAAACAAAATAAAGGGATTGTCTCCATCTTCTATCACTGAAAACCCAGTCACGTATCAAATAGAAACAAGCAGAGACTTCTTAGGCCTCTAATATTATAACAGTACAAAGCAGAGGATAATCATATTCATACCAAATGCTGGTTTTAGTAATTTTGCTCCTTAATGCATTTCAGCTGACTCCATGGTGCTCATAGATTAATCTGAATTTACTGGTATAAAGTGATATAAATAAGAACATGGTTTTATTCATTGTTCTTTTCATTCATGTGTGGTCCTTTTAAAAGACTGAACCTCCTTGGAAGGATGTTGAAGCATTTTCCTTCTTTGTAACTGGACACTTTCCTTGAGACTTTTGTCCCCAAAATCTTAGCATCAGGTTGCCTTGCAGTCCTTGTTGTTCTGGATACCATGAGACATGGCCGTACATGGAAATCTTCTGCGCTATTATTAGGTGAGAAGGCTGCATGCCTTTCCTTGAGTTTGGGTTTAGGTGTTGTGATACTGTATTGCTCATTAACTAGTTGTTAGGCAGCTTGCTGTAGTTGTCTCTGTGTAGGCATGAAGGCAATGTTTGTAAAGCAGTACAATTTGTTCCAAGCATAGCTGTCTGTCTTAGCAACCAACAGCTGTGATCACATTTCTTCTCATTTTGAAGTCTCTTTGCGAGATTTTTCAGGAATTAGAACTGCACCTTCAGACCTCTCTGTGGTCTGGTTTAAACTGTCTTTGGGATTATTTCCTCTTGTGAAATCCTGACTGCTGACAACAGGTACATTCAAAAGGAAAAGAAATACCATTTGCCTCAGGAATAAATCCCATATGTATTCAAAAGACAGCTTTCTCTGAGCCTATCAATCAGCAAGTCAGGAGAGAATTCAGACATCACTAAGTAAACATGATGACTTGCTCTGTGCTGAAAATATTGATGTTGAATATTCAATATGTAATGAAATAACATGAAAATAGTTGTTTGGATAGATTTAAACACCTGTAACCAGAACCTTTCCCAGAAAGGAAAGTCAGCTACACACTGTGTAGTTTTATAGTGACACTTAGATATAACATCAACCTACGTCTTTTGGAAGCATCTGGAAAAGCAGAGGAATTATGGGAAAGTGAGAAACAAGCCATGTGTTGCTTTCTTTTCACGTTAAACTCAATAAATACTAAAGCAAAGAGTTGCAGACAGCTAGTGCACCTTCATTTAAAGCAGTTTGTATAATCTTTTTCCCCCCCTTCAGTTTTGTGAGGTTTCATGGGGGATGAGGTGGGCGGTTCTTCAAAGAGTTG
Organism: Aptenodytes patagonicus; assembly: GCF_965638725.1. Taxonomy (NCBI): domain Eukaryota; kingdom Metazoa; phylum Chordata; class Aves; order Sphenisciformes; family Spheniscidae; genus Aptenodytes; species Aptenodytes patagonicus. The sequence goes on along the minus strand of NC_134955.1, from coordinate 40,230,329 downwards.
AGAGGAAGAATGGGATCACCAAGACTTCCTAGGAACTTCTGTTTCAGAAAAAAATAGCAGTCAACTAAAAAACCTTGTTTGTATTATATGTTTTTTACTGATACTTCTGTTTGCTTCATATTCCAGGAGAGCATTTTGTTTCTTACTGGCTTACAGACTGTTCTGGAAAAGAAGACAGAAGGCCAAAAGATCACCAGAATATTTCTGCTTCTAATGAAAAATTACATTTTGTTCTGGAGTATCAGACAAGAGCATAAGACAATGCAGATCACCAATTCCTTTTTTTTTTTTCTCTGGAAGAGCCTGGCATTTCTATCTCAGAAACAAAATACGCATGTGTGCATGAGTGCAGTGACACTACATTTAATGGAATCATAGAGAACAGAGTTGTAATATTGGTGGATTAAACAGAATAGTTTCATTTTCCTTAGGTTTATCTATTAGAGAAGTAAAAACTTGAAAAAAAATAAAAGTCATAAAATAAAACTTCTCATTTATGGCAACATTTTGCCATTAAAATAGCTGGATTGTTGTTGATTGACATTTCTAACGGCTCATGACCATATCCAGTGGAATACAACCATGCTGACCCAGTATATCATACCATCCAAGAAGAAAAGAAGGATACATGAAGAGAACACCTACTTGAATTTGAGTGAAGGCACCTGGGTTCCAACAACGGAGAACTAGATTGACCATGAGTCTAAACTTGTAAAAGCATAATTTTAAGGCATAGTGGTCCAGAGCTGGTGCCAAAGAATAGTTCTGTACATTATGTCTACTTGTTGTAGATAAAATCAACTCCTTCTTTGACTTGTTTCCTTCAATCCTGTGAGGAACAGATGCATACTTACGCACCAATTAGCTCATGTGGGAGATGTATGGGAAACATTAGGAAAAACTCTCTAGCTAGATGTCCATCCCTGAATTAGATTGCTTAGAAAAAAATGTGGCATTTCAATCACTGTTGGTTTTTTTGGTTTGTTTTTTTTTTTTTCCAGACTTATGAACGGTCCCCCCTCCTTTGTCTACAGGAAAATATTTTATTTGTCCATATCATATTTCAGACCTAACTTATAGGAGAGTGACTGATATGTGGATGATTAAGTCCCAATACTATACTAAACTGATGAAACTGGTTCACATAAGAGATTCGTAGACCTTGGCTGCACAGCTGGCCAAGCAGTAGCAGAAAACTTCCAATTGAGGCAGCAAGAGAAGTGACTGAGAAACTGAGGTAAGCCAGTAGCAGAGCATTGTGATCTAATACACTACAAAGTACCTAAGTTCTCAAAATCAGCATAGTTAAATCTTCTGTTAACCTGACTTCTAGGGTGCAATGCCAATTTTTTCTACTGAAAGAATAATTTCAAAATCATGTTAGAACGTGTATCTAAAACAAGGACCTTCAGTTCCTTTGCTCCTTTTTTGTTACATATAGGGCTGTTACAGGTGTATACAGGTGTATACAAATCTGGAAAGATATCAGCAGTTCCAAGCATTTCTGGCTAGAATATTAGTGAGATTAGGAGAATAAATCCACAAATAAACAACACATGGTTCAATTTCTACTCAATGTTTTGGAAGTTTTGGTTTGTTTTTTTTTTTTTTTTGGTTGCGTTTTTTGTTTTTTTAAGTAATAATATGAAAATGGTAAGACTTTTTGCTGCTGAAACAACTTTGGGTGTACTGTGAACTAATAATGTCTTTTTATACAAATACAACCTAGAACATTTACCAAATGTTTATGTTTTCCATACTAAAGCCTCAAATAGGTACTGAATGTGTTTATATTGGTTGATATGTAGAAAAATATTTTTAAAATTATCTAATATTTCGTTTAATATTTTCTTAATATGTATCACATAATAATAATAATTCCTGTGAATATATTATATGCTTGTGACTGTGCATCCTATATATGGTTTTAAGAAAAAATATTCCTCTAAAATGGGGGTAAAAATATTTGCTAGATTTTCCTTTCAGGGATCTTACAGAAAAATTACAGCTTTTAAGAATGCTGTTGGGATTGAATTTCCCGATTACTTTCTTAGAAGTTTGTTAAAAAAATGAAATCTCTCATGTCACCCTTAAAATGATGCAATTTTAATTTCAATTTCATGTAGATATTAAAGCAAGGAACTGTCAGTGGATACATGAAAACTAAAACATAAGCAATTCCACATTAATTTCTTACATTTGCATGAAGTCACAACCCTATCAGTTTTGCCATTAATGTCACATATTTGTTGTGGGAAATTTGATCACAAAATTCAGACCAGAAGAATGTGGGCTGCCTCTTCTATTGCTATTACACAAGGCATATTCTTAAATTAAGTAAATAAATACAGTCAATTAAATCAATGTTTTCAAGATATCAATGTTATCAAAATAAAATCTACTTTATTGTAACCCAAAGATGTATTATAATGTAACCATTGTCATGTGTTTATGTCTTACTGATAAGAAAATAAAAAAAAAAACCCTTCTTTCCATATGTTATCTACAGAATCTTCAGATAATGTTTACTGTAAAAGGACCTTCTTTTAAGAGGACATAATGCAGAAGGTCTGTGTGCCATTGGTGAAGTGGATTTAACCCCACAAAAACTGGCATAAAGAGCGAGACAACAGTGCGGGAATGATCTCATAGGAGCTACTGCAGCCGTACTTTGAACATTTTTAAGCCCTAACACAGTGGTATCATATACTTAGAGGGAGAATTTCATTTCTGCAGATTGCTTTGCTTTGATTATTTCCACAAGCATGCTCAACCCATAGAAAGATCCCAATTTCAAAGGGAAAAGAGAAAATTGGTGGAAAGGGAAATTCCCTCACTTTCAAATACAAATATACTAGCTTTTGGCAAAATGTTTCTGCAGTGTTGAACCTTTTTTATTAATATGGATATATAGAGAGCAGGGAGTTTGATAGGAGGAAGAGTGGATTTTTCCAGGAACTGCCGTTAGGAGAGTGCATACAGGTTGACTGTATTTCAAATTTCTTTGGTGGACTAAGATTTAAGTATCTGTCTAGAGAGAGGGTCTGTCAGAAAATATAGTGTAAATGGGGTGACTTTCCATTTGGACAGAGCAGTTTGTCCCTGAAGAAGCCTAGATAAACAGTTTACACTGCAAAGTTAGAAGAGATGAAACCTACCCTTGGGCAATTCTGACAAACTGGATTCACACAGCGTAGGTGATCCTTTAGGTTGCTTAAGAATCATAGAATAAAAAAGTTTTGTGCTGGCTTTATTACTTAGGACAGGGAATAGATTCCTCTAGAGCTATACATCTTGGCTTCTTCTGCTTGTTTTGCACTTATCCTTTATGACCCTTCCAAAAATAGATTGTTTTGACCAGCACTCATCTGATTAAGGTGTAGGTCACTTCCTCATGGCACACTGTATTTAGTTCAAAGAGTAAGCTTATTTTTGTAGAAAAGTCTATACATAAATACAATGCTGTATATTTTTATTAAATTCAGAATAATGTAAACATAATGCTTAATGGAATTTCACATTAATTCTCTACAATTAGAATGTTTAAAATGGCCATGTTTTTATTCTTGATGTTAAACTGCAGGTAAATAATGTTCAAAACTATTTTGAATCCCACTGATTTGAATCATTGACATCAATGACTGCTCGCCAGTGAGATGGTACTATTTAGATGTCAGATGCTATTTGAAATAAAAAATTAAAAAAAAAAGCAAACTGATTATTTTTTTCTTGTGAAATTTTACAATTTTCAAATATAAAAGAAAATGGATGTAGCTCATGGAAGTTTCACTCCTTGGCACTTCAAACTCTTCTGTTTCTGTCTTTTCCCAGTTACACAAAACATGATTGACTCTATACCCTGCTTTGAAATGCTGCCAATAATATTGCATTTGATAGCCTTCTCTGCTAGGCCAAGATAATGGTAATGTTAATATATGAAAATAAATCACAGTCAATGTACGCTCTTCATGGCAGTAAGAAAAGTCTTTAAATAATAATAGTGGAATTTTTTCCTTTTATGACTGAAACAAATTAAGCTTGAGTGGAAGATCCCTTAAGATCAGTCATCATGTTATTGCAAGGAATTGCAGTAAAAAGAACATGTATCAGCTTGTAGTCTCTCAAGATGTCTGCACTGCTTAACCATCAAAGACTAGATTTACGTTTTCCTGGCACCCTTACTGTGACATCCTCTGCTTTTATTCATCAGACCTTTGTTAACATTTTCAGGAGTTTTCCTATTTAATTTGACTGTGAGTGGATGTGTTATTGAATTATTAACATGTTGCTCTTTTTGAACAGCAAGTTCTTGTTTGCTCTAGGTTAACATTACCCCAAGAGTAATAGTACAAAAGTAATTATTAAGTTATTAATTTAACAAAGCCTTCACTTTAAATGTAATCTGGTTCAATTTCAAGAATAAAGCTATGGACTTGACACTTAATTTTAACATGACAAAAAAATACTGTCATAAATCACAGGAAGTATAAATGCCGGTGGCTTTATAAGAGCTAACATTTTATTAACATTTCTAGATAAAAGAAGTTTACAACTCAGTATGGCTTTATAATGAAGTATATACAGTTTGATTTTTGATACATAGCCGTATCTACAGGTATGATAGACTGCAGTTTAGGCACACTTGTTATTTGCAGTAGGGATGGGGAGAAGGATCCGCGGATGAATTTGTTCAGGGCTCCATGCTGTGACTTATACATTAATCATGAAGCATCATGCTTATGCAAATGTGTAGCAGCCCAATTAGGCATACAACATAGAACATTGGGAATAATGTTATGAGCTATTGGGCCTCTAAAATATGATCCCCAGCCAAATTTTCAAAAGCAAAGTAGATCTGAGATGCCTTTTTACTTTTGAATCCAGGTGTACAATTATCTTCTTAGTGCTTATTTCATGCCTTCAACTTTAAAATAAACCTTTATCCCAGTTGGCATGATTTTTTCCTAGTCACTGAAGAGTAGCTGTGGATATTCTGAATCACTGACAAGAAAATAAAATGTGCATTCAGAGCACAGACATGCTGAGAATGTTGAGAATCCTTTAATATTTGGAGAACTTTTGCTGTGTGTTTTGAGCATTCTACCTTCTGAAAATATTAAGGCTGGATTTGGCACTTTCTTCCTTCTTGCCACAACATGTGATTAACCAAAATATTCTGATTTGCATTCTGAAAATTCAATGTCTTAAATGCAAATAGCAGAATATTAAGCATTCCACTTTAGAAAACAAGGTTTCATTACACAGATTAATTCATACTCTTGTCCAGAAATTACTCTTTAACAAAATTACCAGCATGTGTTTCCTTCTTCCATGGATGTTTATCAGTTTTTCTTCACATTTATTACTAGGATTGGGTAAAAATTAAACAGTAATTTACTTACTTACCTTTTTGAAGCTGCTGTATAGAAAAAGAAATTAGTACTTACAGTCAAAGTCACTAGTGGCACGGTAAACACAGCACAAGCTCTTTCATGACTAAACAGTCCTAAAATAATGGTACCTTTTGCTAAATAAACTCATCTTGTTTGCTGGGGTTTTGCCATTTGGTCCATGCATTCTTCACTTGTTCACAGATTAGTGTGTAGATCGAATTGCTTCTATACATAATAGTGAAACACATGGTGCTGTTTATGTGTACAAGAATAATAATGTCTGACAGCAAAAACAAATGTCTGGAGACTGTCACAGAAAGAGAGAATGATGACCTTTTAACAAAGGTGCCAATATGCTTAGAAATATCTGAAGACGCCCCCTGCTGTGGTGACTCATGATGCACTGAGATTCTAGTGGAAATTGGTGTTCCAGTTGCAGTAGAGCATCAGATGGAAACCAAACAGTGCAAATTTTATGTGGTAAGCAAAAAAGTTGTCCCTCTTAAAAGACATGAGAGGGAAAGTATGTGAGTGAGAGATTTTGTGATTTTTAAATTGCAGAAGACACATCATCATCTGAATATCACATCACAGGATGATGATGAGGCTGACAGTCGTCTTCTTGCCCAGCAGGGGATTACTGGAGCCCCTTACAAGGAAAAGTATTGTATCTTTTGCTGTATTTTATGATCATATGAGTACTTTTCCTGAATAATCCTGTGTTCTGGGAACACATCAAGAAAATGATAGGAAAATATATTTATCGTTATTAATGATTAGTATAAGAACTTTATAGAAGGCCATAGGTTCATATCCCAAGTAACTTCTGGATAGCAAGCTGAGAGAATGCAGACCTTGGAAACTTAAGCAGTCTTCCCATATCCTATCAAAATAAGTAAAACAGCAAGGGTGAAATTCCAGAATTTTGAAGTTTACAGAATAATTTCTGTCACCTCCACACTTTAACTTAGAATCTCAATGAGCTAAAATTACTAAAATTTATTTTTGACTTGGCTAAGGTCAGTATTTGTTGTATAAAAAACATTTGCTATAATTAGGAAAGGGAAATAAAAGTGAATTCTGAGGTGAAGGGAAATAAAAGTGAATTCTGAGGTGAAGTGACCACCTTTACTCATACATGAACATCAACTTTTTCCAGCATAATTGTTGTAGACAGGTCTAAACAGATAAAAGCTAAAAAAGCAAGCAAACAAGTCCTATACTAATTTTTTTCATTTTAAAACATTTGTAAGCATTTTTCAAGTTCTGATAGTTGCCTAAATAAACATGTCAAACATCCAACTTTTCTGTTTGTTTCTTCTGTATGCCAAACACTCATCCTCTCTGGAAGATTGAAATTAAGAAATTTAAGAAATTGAAATTTAAGAAATGTTGAAATCAGAGTATCTCAAAGCACAGAAGCTCTTTATATATATGTTTTTACTTACAGACTGTATGCTTGATTTTGGGAAAAAAATAATAAAGGAAAAATGTGAAAAAATAAAATGCTGTTGAATCTCAATGCACGGTGTTACATAAGTCAAGTATTTGAGGAGATGGATGTATTTTTCCATAACATTCTTTAAATAAGAGAAAAAATAGTGCTGGTAGGGTTGCTCACTTGAGAGAAATTGCAGATGAAGAAGGAATGTACACAGTGCCAGCAGAGAGTAGAACAGAAATATAACTTTTAAAAGACCTTGTACAAACATCCACCAGTTCTGTCAGGAAATCTTAAAAAAACTATTGATGAAAAGAATTCTCCTTATCTTTGCCTTTTTTTGCAGTTTTTAGTCACAGTTTCATAAAAATAGTATCTTTGTTAGACAAGTGGTTACTGCCTATGACAAACAATACTGCTTCTTTTGGAAGAAAATCCCACTCATTCATTATTGAAAACACGTGACATCATTAGGCACCATTGGCTATATACACAGTGGTCAATAGTGTCAAGACCTGAATCCATTTAATGCTTATAGTGCTTTATAAACATAATGAAATCTTTCATTTTCTTATTTACATTTAGTTCAATCATTATCTTCTGCTCTGACCATTACTACAGTGCCCAGAGTCTGTCTCTTCACTCCACATCTTCCCATTTAAGCTTTTGGTGAAGAAAAATACTGCCTGGTTTCCTCTAGGATCTGAAGGCAGTCAGTGACTGCTTATGGCAGTCATGAGCTCTGGCTCTTGGTGCAGGTCTGGATGTGATGAGGGAAGAACCTCTTGTACAGCCAGAGGGAACAATTTATGAAGACATCTCTTAAGTTTCAGTTCTGGAGCAGGGTGAGCTTTCAGGAGCTGTGGAGGTAATGAGGCAAAAAGGCGAGTTCTACAAAGACAATCATCGTCTGTAAATTAGCAGAGTGAAATCTTGAATTTCCACTGTGCCAAGTAAATCGTACTTTCTTCTTGACTCTGCAGGATGAGCAAGGGCTATTGTGTGTTGAAATTCCCTTGACTTACTCTTAGCAGTTCTAGAGAAAAAGTCAATTTTAATTGAATAGAATAATGTTAAAACAGTGCAGTAAGAAAATAAGGAATAATTACCGTGTTAAAAACCCCCTTAATATTATGGCAAATCTTATGCTTTCAGAACACAGAATAAGGAAACCCTTTGGCTTCACAGGCCTGACACTTAGTTACCTAATAAAGTTAAAATTGAGATTAAAATCCTCTAACCTAAATAATAAAATGAAAATACTTATTGAACATCTTGGCTTTCTTGGACAACGTTTTGATCTTCACTATTTGAATCAATAAATGCTCAATATCTAGGATAAATATAGCTGGTAGAATATTTAATGATGAAAACCTTTTTTCAGCCTTTGCTTATGAAACGACTAAATGGCGAAGTAAAATAACATTAAAAATAATTCTTAGATAACTGATGCAAAAATATTTTTTTTTCTTTAATAGAAAATAAATAGAAAATATGATAAAAATGTCTTTTTGCTGCCCTAGAAACTCTCTCTGAAAAATACAGTAGTCTTTTTGCACAGGCATGATCATTACAGAATTTTATAAATTTGGATTTGTGAACAAGGCAAGAATATTTGAAAAAAATCTCTTTTGAATCAGTCTAAAGTACTTTATTTTACTGTTAAATGTAGAAAGCCTCCTTTCTTCCTTCTTATCTTAGAAAAATAAATTTCAAAGCATAAACACTATTCCAGTCCAGCCACCAGTAGGACTTTTGCTAGAAGCTTTAGTGCTACTGTTTGGGCTGAGGCTATTTTATTTTTACCTTAAAAGGAGTTTTGCATGTTCCTTGATCTTTAGAACAGTTTTCCTGAGATCCCTTTCCCTGCCAGCTCTTGCATCTATGTTAAGATGATCTCCTTGGCTCCTCTGACTTGAAAGTGGACTACAGCACCTTCTAGTAAGCTGACTTGAATCTTGTCTGACACATGGGCTTCAATCTTCACAAGAAATATATGCAGCCAGCAGTAACGGTATCTAAACTAAGCCTCTTGACAGCAAAGCAACACTTAGCTGACTGGAGGCAGGATCAAAGTTCTTGAAACAGAATGACATTTTGGAAATGTTTTGTGAGCGTCAAAACATGTTCTCTTCTGAAATTCATTGCTGACTCCTCCAGTTCATCTCCATGTCCTTTAAAAATGTTTGTGTTTGTTCTATTTTATTTATTTTCTTGAAACACACTTCAAAAAGCAGTACAAGTTTTAATGTTGATTTTAGTCCTATTACCTCTTTCAAAGTGCTGTTTTCTCAAGTGTGTTAGCCTCTTTGATTTTTGAAGCTCTACTACATTTTCAACAATGAGGTTCAAATGCCCACATAGCAAGGAGGACTTTTCAGAAAGTTTGGGCATTATTTGACAGGTATCTCAGCTTTCTCTCTGTATATCGCTGGAAAGGAGATGTGAAATATATGGATAATAAAATCTTATGATTTGTGAGCTCACAATGTTTAGCTTTGCCCTGGGGAAGGGTAGTTTCCCTAAGTTTCTCTATGTAAATAAAAAGAGATAATTTGCCTTATACATCATCTAATTTCATTTTTGTCTTCATCCTCTGCAATCTGCATCAGCTAATCCTTGGATCCACAGTCCACAAAACTGCTACTGAGTTCTCCCATCTACCAAAGTGTCCAGAGACCTCTGGTTTGCATTTTACAAAGCCCTTTCTGATCTCCCTAGCCTCCTTATAACTTTATCTATCCCCAGGATCCTTTTCCTGTAAAATTCATTTTCTCATTACTGACAAGAAGCCCTGAGCTTAATATTTGTGTGAATTCTTGTATTCTTTCCTTCTGAACCTGTGCCATCAGTTTGCTGATAAAGGAAGCATACCTGTTCCCTGTTGCAATTCTTAGGTATATCCCTTACCTTCCCAAAGACTGTGAAGAAATCAGCCCTCCTCAGGACAGTGAAATTTAGAAAACTTCTAAAAGAAGGAACAAGCACCATGAGCTGATCAAGTGACTTCACAGAGATCTGTTCCTTGGCTTCAGAGAAGGAAGGTGGCTTTATAAGCCAGAAATTTCATTAGTAACAAATTGCAGGAAAATTTCATTCTTCATTTAATCAGTACAGTTTTGCTCCCCAATCTTCTAAAAGCATCAGAAAAACTCTTTTACTGGACTAAGTCCTCTGAAACAGTGAGAAAATTAATTTGCTCATGTCTACAAATTGTGTGCTAAGTATAAATTCCCATGCAGTCCACTTTGTAAATATGTTCAAGCTGTTTGTGTAATAGTGAATAGAGCTGACATTTTAATTTGTTTAGAAAGTCATGCACAATGTTTGCTCATTTGTGACTAATTTCTAAAACCTTGGCATGCTTTTAAAACATATTAGATCAACTTTTACAAAACTCTGCCTGACTGATTACTAAAACTGCTTTTACTGCTCTCATAGATTACTGTTCTTATGGATTAAGTTCCTCTGTGTGTGAATGTATGATTGGCAATTGTCAGAAGTGCTGGGGATTAAACTTGTGTATTGAGTGGAAAATAGCTTCCTTACTCGAAGAAAAGAAGAAGTAAGAGTGGGGTAACAAGTGGACACTTAGTAAACTCCCTTGTTTTACTGACATGAAAATATTACTACTCATTATTTAGTGACCTATATTTTTTATCTCATTACACACTTCTAAAAAAAAGGATTTTAATCTACAGGTTCTTCTTCTAACACAAGGTCATTTTAGTAATTTAGTAGATGACCCTTATCTCCCAGGAGGTGTACGCTGAACTGAACAGTTGCAAGGACTTAAGTGTGAACTTGGAAGCCAAGTGGATTTCTTGAGGTTATCTGTGCCCTCACATTTTTTGATGCACATTGAAAATGAATATAAACCTGTGCTATGTAATTTATTAAAAGGATAACAAGGAAACATAAAATTATCTATATTCATGTAAATTTGCTAAGATTTTAATAAACTAATTGGCAATGGAAAAATGCAATAATCCAGTTAGAGTCATTGCATCTGCAAAGCAATAGGTGCAAAGATCAAAGGTCAAAATTATTACAATTGATAAGCATATCAAATTATAAGATTAGCATTAAAAGGAATTGCTTTGTTTCAGTTTTTGGGAGAATTTAGGGAAGCGACTACTTATTTCCATTTGGTTTGGGGGACACCTAGCTAGCTCAGAAAAGTTGTATGTGATCTTGCATAGCTTATGCTTTTACTTTTTCCTGAAGGCTTGTGCATCTTCTTGAACTCTTTTCAGGTCACATGGCAAAGCATCTTGGCTTCTTTGAAAATGTATATCAGCTATATATTTTCTCCTTAAATCTCACTATTTAATGTTATTGACACTTTTTTATTATTCTTTCCATGAAAATAAAATAAAATTAAAAAAAAAAAAAAAGTCCTGCAGCCTTAATACTGAGGTACTGGCTTAATCACTCATAGTAGCAGTATTTGAAAGTTACCATTTAATAAACAGGGAGAAGTTACTCATCAATATGCTCTGAGGTCAGTGGTTTCTTCCAATAAAGTATTTACTATGGTTTACATGTAAGTATTTGTTCTTCAGATCAAATGGAAGAAGTCAGTGGACTTCCTTCACTTTATGTTTAATTTGTATAACTGTTACTGTTCATAAACTGGGACCAGAAGACAAAGACTTCTCCAGATGTCAAAACATGTGCAACCTGTCTTGTCACTTTGCAGAAGGTCAAGTGTACACTTTTTTGTCCTTCTTCCTTTGAAGGTTATTTCAAACAAGCAAAAAGCACCTCTCTACTGAAAGAATGAAAGGATCATTTCCTTTTTGTATGTTTCTTATTTGGGGGGGGTAGGGGTGGTGGTGTCATTCGTTGTCCACACTTGTTGCTATGGAGAGAGTTACATACATGAATTCAATAGATGAATTAAGTTACACCACATCCAAGCAAAGCTAAAGGACACAAGAGCATGCATGCTGCCCATGCTTGATAGATCATAGGTCCGTCTACTTCAGTAACCTTTTTTTTATATTGGCCAAAATGACAGATGCCTAGGGAATACTGTAAGAACAAGGCTGATATATATTGATGCCGCCTCAGAACAGTTTCCCCAACATCAGCTATTGTGAATCAGGGACTCATGTCCCTGTCTCTGTAGCTAGTACACCTAGATGGAATTTTTCTGTTTTATAAAATGACCTGTTAGATTTTACATTCTTTTCATAACTACAGCCTTCTAGGACAGCCCTCCTTCATGTGATTTTTTAATACAAAGTCTGAGTCCTTATCTCCTAGACATATATCTTTAAAGGCTTCACTTATTACGTTCTCTCTATGATTGCATCATCCTTGTAATATTTTTACCAGCTACAAATGTTGCGTACAATAATATTACACATAAGTCTTATCTTTTGACAAAATGTTGAGCAGCTTAAGTCTAAAGACCAGCTTTTATTAGACCTCTCTAATAAAGTCAGTTCTTCACTTACAATTAATTTTTCAGATAGTAATTGAACTAGTTTTTAATGGATTTAGTCTGAACTATGTTTACATTTTAAATCAAAGTACCATGTATGTTAAACTAAGTGCTTCACAAAATCCTATGTGTATTGTATTTATGAAATTGTCCATATTAACCAAGCTTCTTTGCAACTGGCAAGTTTTGCATCTTAGGAAACAATGACCAATTTTAAATTCCTAATTTGTTTTTTGTTTGTTTAAAAGTTATACTGAGAAGCAGAATTATTCTTCAGTAATCCTTTAGTAGTGTATTTATGCAATCTAACTTTAGGTTTAATTTGATAAAGGTGTCTAATCTCAGCAGGTTGTGTACAGTTAGTCGAGAAAGACTGGTATCTTCTAATGGCAACTCCTCTCATACAAAAATAGGTTCCACAGACTGGCTCCGTTACTAACAGAAGAGAGATACTAGTTTCCTTTTATTCATTATAGAATGAAGTGAGACAACTTGCACTGAATAAACAACTAACTTTTCAACAGCTAAAGATCAGCGATATGAGTCTCATTCTTATTGTCAGATATAGCTAAGGACACAGAAACTTCAGGGCTTAACTACACAGTTTAGCCTAAACCTGGGTACCAATAGGGTGCCACAGAACAGTTAGTCACTAAAGAATGACTGGATGAATAAACAGCTAACAAAATGTCTAATGCTGATAATGCTTCACATGCAGCTTCCTGAAGTCAGTCAGTGATCATATAAAATCATTCAAATCTTGACTGCATGTGTGAATCTGAGAAGATATCAGAAATCTGATTAATCTATCCTGAACATTCTCCTTAAATTAATCCTTATAATTTTGGTTTCTAAGAGATCAGCTCATTTCTTTGTTTTCCTGAAAACAAGTTTAGAGTTACAGATTATCACCTGCATCACGCATAGTACAAAATATTTACGGTTCTCTGGCTACAACAACCAGCTAGGAAAAAGAAGAGTCAGATTCAACTCCTTTCTGTACCTTCTGTCACATGGGTATCCTCTTCTTCATTTCAGAAAATACAGCTCTTTTTTGCTGTTTCTTTTTCCTCCATAACCAGTGAACATTGATTTGTTTGATATGATTTGCATAATACCAAGCTTTATCTATATTAGTAGAGTATATTGTAACCCAGGATACTGTTAACTCCATATCCCTATAACTTCAGTAACTAATGATCTCATTGAAGATAAATTTCTTGTTGCTGCAGAGTCCAAGAGGAAAAGGACTAGGATGAGGACGCTGGCCAGGGTGCTAACTGGACCATCTGTGGAATACTAGTGACAAGGTTTACAGATGCAAATAATTTATTTCTCAAGAGACTTTAGACAGTAACTCTGCTTATCAGGAAAAGAGTGAGAGTTGTTGTTTCAGAACAGAGTCTGCCTTTCTTTCAAGGAATTCTGCCCTCATTCCCTCTTTCATGCAGCTTCTTCTTACCAAATCCATCAGTGCCCTTACTCCTGTGAGTATTTCTTAGCTGTAAAGAAAGTTACTGTAGAGGAACAGCTGGCTGTCTAGGATTACAAATTACAGCAGCATCCTTATTCTAACCAGAGTTCTTCTGCACTAGACAGACCACTCATCATGGGCCCTGACAGTGCTGTTTCTCAGAGGTCTTTCTGTTTCAGTCTAGTGTCAAATGTTTGTAACATACTGTGGAACAGTGGATCCATCCTTTTAAGTATGCCTCACTGCATTGACATTTCCATTTTTGCATATATTTTATGCTGTTATTTATGTTGTTCATTGAAAGACGTGTCAGCCTCTTCTTCCTATCTGAAAATATTCGTATCCATAATTTACTCAAATAGGATCATTCACTGTCACTCTGTTCATGTATTTTACTTTCTTAGAGCAGAATCCTGAAGGTAAAATTTCCTAGTTTGAAGTCAAATCATTCTTATCTGGGGCCAGATTTTGCTACTTCTATTTAGGTTACCTTGTGTCTTACCATCTCACCATCTTCTACTGATGGAAGGAGAAAAATGAAGCTATGAAGTCTTAATAAAAAGGTTTGTCATCAAAAGAATATACTTCCTCTCGAAGCTGGCCATAATTAACAATTAAAATAGCGCAAGGATTGTTCTGTGTTTAAAATATGCTTGTCTGTCAATCTCTAAATTTATTTCTAGCCCTATTTAATGAAATCACAGATTAGTAGTAAACATTAACTGACTCCATTTGTAAAAATTATGTAAAATATCATTTGGTGTTTACCCTTTCTCTGCATGCATAATTCCAGCCCTCTGGTTTAAATTTGTTTTACGACAGTAACGATACCCAGCATGGTGTGAGTAAAAGACCAACACATACTTGTAATCAATCTTGTATATTTGGAAGGTTTAGCAACATTCTTTTCTAAACATATTTTCATAGGTGCTTTGCATTTTAAATGACTTGTTTTGGTAACTGGAGCACTGCAAAATATTCCTGTGACCTTTCAGATGTGCAGCTTGCAAAGTCCTTGAAATGATGCAGCAATAGCCACTGCATTGTTACAAATCTCCTTTGCAATTATAATGCTATCTGTGTACACAATGCATTTGAACTGTTGTCAAATCTACCTCACAGTTTTCTAGAATGCCCGTTACATCAGAAATGTTCCCCAGCCCTGCAGTTGTTACTTAGATGTGTTTTTTTTTCTCATGGTGCTAAATTAGTTGTTTCTTAAAACATTGATTTAGGCCCTTAGGGTTGGACACTGATCTAACCCACACTTGTTGAAAACTGAATTATAGATAAGCTCTCCCCCATACTGGAAGAGAACAGCTTAGCTGTTCAAAGAAATGTTGGTGACCGATCCATTTTGAAATTGAAAATTTTACTTCTTAGCACTACTAGAAGGCACTCTAAATTGGACAAAGTTAGCAACAAAAATATTTGAGCAGGCTGTCTTTTAAAGAATTCAAAATTACCTTTTATGCAATTTCTCATATAATTAGTAATAATAATCTTGGTTCAATTCAGAAAATCATACTTTGTATTCTATAAAACAAGACTGCCAGTCATGATAAAGGAGTTCATTTGTCATTCTAAATTTTCAAGAACTGCAGGTACTTTGAAAAACACAAATAGGAAGATCTAAGAGAATACTGTAATGGAATATTGCTAACATTCTTTTAAAATGAAGTGCCTTGGCATATTTGCTCATTTACAATGTATTTGAATGTAGTTAATATATTTATTAATATTTTACTAGCAATATTCAAAATCAAAAGATATAAAGTATGTTTAAGGTAGGTGGGAAAGTCAATTTCAGTGCAAAATTATTTTATAGATAATTGGATAACATGAACATAACACATAAGTCATTATCACAATGAGATGTAACTGCCTCATGTGTAAGAAAAAGGACTTACATACTGCACTTTTTGTGTACATGTTCAATTTATGCAGTATTAGGAACACAGAATTAATTAAGGAAGTACAAAGTGGAGAATTCTATCCTTTGGTGACAGAATAATGTTAAAGTTAAGGAATATGGGAAAGGAAAGCCACATAGAAAAGGAAATTTGTGTCTCAAGAAAGAAAGATCCTATAATTCCAAAAAGAAATGGCCAGATACGTAAGTGAATGATGTCACATTGGTGTTTGAGTTAGAAGTGCCAAATTCTGAGAATTTGGCAATTGCTGGAATTTCAGTTTGTCTGAAATTGCCACAAACTTGTAAAGGCGGTTCCTCAGCTCATATAAGCTCCACGTCAGGCTCCTAACAGCCAAGTAATATATCTTACATTTTGTAAAAGTTCTCAAAATTGTGATTCTTTGGAGAGCTTTCAGTTCAAGGGACAAACTCTGAGCATTAGATTGTACTGAGATAATCACTGCACAGGAAGAAATAGATAATTGGGATGAGTTTCTTTTTTATGTCCCCTTTTAGGCCAGATTTGCAGAATATCCTTCATGTTATTGTGCCATAGTTCTTCCAACAGTAGAAGAATTAGGGTGAGGTTTTTTTTTCAAGAAAACAAGTACTGGAGAGGGTAGCTGGATTCTTGCCTTTTTTTTCCTTAATCTACAGATTGAGCTATGAATAGATCTACTGCAATATGGGCAATCCCTGCAGGAGAAAGGAGACAGGGAAGGGGGCTGTTCTGTCACCCTTAGCTACTTTATGACCTCCAGGTTAACATTACCAATATGCTAATTTCCACACAATTAATTCATTATGTTGGGGCTTTTAAGCAGAGTTTATATGAAAAAAAGACAAAAGCTTAACTGACTGGGACTGGGTCAGCAAATATCGTATGCAAATGGAAAATAGCATTGAATTTTTGTTGGAAAGAAATGTATGGAGCAATGATGCTGGGCAGCCCTTATGGGTATGAGTTCCCTCATACAAGGGGACACTTACCACATAAGTTGTATTTGCACTGTGTAGCAATTCTTGTGTTTCATCCCAAGGAACAGGTAAAGCTAAAGTGAAATAGTAAGCCACCATGCTATCATATCTATATTTTGTCTGGGACCCAAACATTGACCAAGTAGATAGTTCAGAGGAAGCTGTATGTTTCATTATTCAGTAGACATGAACTACCTTGTTGTATTTACACATATTCCACTGGTGGAAGTGCAAAGCCTTCAAAAATCAGGCCACCATGCAAACATAAAAGGATTTATGCAAAGTCTTGTAAGAAAAGACTGAAAACAGAACATGTGGAAATATGAAGTGAATTGTGTCCACATATATCATGGTGAACTTTGGCAGATCAGTTTTTCTTCCTGCAAGCAAGAAAGTCATATTCAAAGTAATGAACTTATGGGTAGCTGAGCAATAGTGTGCTTATCCTGTGGCTGTCATGTGACCAGGACAGCACTCTGGATTTGTGCATTCTTCCAGTGATCTTTGATCACAGATTCATACTTCTACCCATGGTTTTAGGTAAAGCAATGGCAGCGTTAGTTAATTAACTTGCTATATCATGTTGTTGGGCTTCTAGTCTGGAAATTAATGAGTACTTCTCAAAGTGAAATGCTTATGGACAGATCTGCTAAGCTATTTTTTTGAAACCATTTTAATAAATCAGAAAAAGTATACCATAACTGTATATGTTTTATCTATACAAAAAAGCTCATAAACTTTTCTCATATATATTGGATTTATTATATTTCTCCAAAGCAATTTGAAAGGTACTGAATTATACTCCCTTTCAGTTTCTGAAAGAACTTTAGTAATAAAAGCAGAAAAGTTGCTGCTGAAATTCATTTTCTTATACATTTATAAGAAAACTGGAAACTGCTTTGATGTCTTTCGCATTCCCTTGCCAGTTAAAAAAAAAAAAAAAAAAGAAAAAAGAACTTCTATTAAATTTAACAACACTCTCCTCCTCTCCCCCCACTTCAAACCTCATTTATCTTTTATGAGCCCTGGGCATCTTGCCATAATAAAACTGTGCATAATACTAGAATTCTATAATCATTTAGCGGTTTCTTCGTTTTTTACCCTATCAACTCACTGTGGCATGGCACTGCCATGTAAGAAGTTGGTTTGAACGGGTCAACACTTTAAATGCTACAGCATGTAGTTCAATATTCAAAGCACTGAACTTGGACAATTAAGGTACCCAATTTTCAGAGGGATTGCTAGTTCCACTTGCTGCTAATAGAATTCCTTGCAGCTTAGCTTTGCCTAAAAATAGCAACTGGGATTTACATCTTTTCAGAAGTTGTGGGAAGAAGAGAAAATATTAACATATATTAGAAAATGTATAAACATGTTACATATCCTTGAATTCAGTAGATTTTTTTGGTTTTGATTTCCATGGGATGGTTTTCCAGGGTAAAATTATGAATTTCTAGTAAACCAAAGAACTTCTGATTATATCTCTAATGTTCTGTAGGTCTTTCTCATACGAATTAATAATATCTCTATTGAGAGCTTAATTTTTTCAGATTTCCGAGAAGATCGATCATGACACTTTTTAGCATCTAATCCTACTTTCTGTTCATTTAAAGACATTCCATTGACTCTGAGATGCTGATCCAATGAAGCCAAGGACAAAACTATTGTTGATTTTGTTTGAGTTGAACCCAACTATTAAAGGGGAGGGTTTTGTTCTGGTTTTGTTTAGATTTTTTTTTAAATGTAGGCATCCGTAATGAAAAGGCCTACATCAGAGTACCTGTCCTCTTTTAAAAAGGTTGGAGAAAAAAAATAGGCATTTGGGGTGAATGATTGTAGTGTAAAGAAGCAAAATATTTCCAGTGAACATATTTCTCTGCATTGCCATTTTTTCCAGGGACTATACCTGGAGTTAGATTCTTATGTCTGCACCATGGTGCTTAATGGTAGGTGACATGAATCCCTCCCGTATTGTCAGTTTCACCTTAACACGAACATGAGATTTTTGCCATTCATTTCAACTGTAGTACAGTATAATTCATTGAAACATTTGTAAGCACCATAAAAATCTGTATTCTAGACTGAAATATAAATGTAAATGATACCTGCATTCATACTGCTTGAACACTATTCAAAGGAAGCAAGAGTTATATCTGAAGGACATACTGGATACTGTCTTGGGAATTTTGAGCTGTAAATGTCACCAGTAACCCAATGTTGAACTCCTGCATTCATCAACTGAAGCTATATAGCAGAGCTAAAAAATATGAAAAAGAAAATAATTAGTATAATACAGAAAGAAACCTCAGATATACTTCTCTTGAAAATGTTGAATGTATAGTTTTGAAGGCACAATCAAGGCAGTGGCTGACAGAGTTAATCTCCATTACCTGCTTCCTATTGCACAGGTGACTAGAGGGAAAATGATAAATTGGAGACTGCAAACAGAATAGAGTTTCGTATTTAAGATCACAGAGCCGGAAAGGAGGTAAGGAAACAAGAATTTGGGGGGGGCAGTCAGGTCTTCTGTGTTGATTTCTTCCTAAAGACATTATTGTCTGAAGAAAACACCTCTGTGCTCTAATCTTTAAGCCTTGGTTTTCTGAGTCAGCCCACCAGCATGCACAATGAATGTGTTAACATTAATAGATATTATGCAACTCAATTCCAATACTGACATAAAATGTATATAGGAATTCTAAGGCATTTTCTTTAATACAGGGTCTTTTTGAAACTTCTTCAGTATTTCATTTCCAAAGTTCATAAAGTCTCTGTCTTAAAACTGTGAAAGTGAAGCCGATTAATCACAGGCTGCACTGCAGCATATAATGAAAGAGAACTAAGATTTTACACCAATCTGTTTTCTTTGTCAAAGATTTGAGCAGTGATGGTTAAATTGTCTCACAGAAAGAAGTTAACAGAAGTTTAAAGAGGAAGTCTGGTCTGGCAATTAAGGTGCTAATCTGAGAAATGTGATAACTAAGTTAAATTCCTTGATGTGCTGTAGACTTTCTCTGTGACCTTGAACAAATTACCTAGTGGAATTTTTCTTGCCTACCTATCATGGTCTGAAAACCAGGCAGGCAGACCGACCAAGTTACCTAGATTAATCTAGATATATCTAATCACTGGAGGACAATGTAAACAGGCAACTTCTTCCACCTATTTTAGGATAGGAAGAATCACCTTTAGAGATAATCTCTCTCTTACAAGTAGTTTGGACTAGATACTTAAAGTGAGGTGAGACTTATCCCACTTTTAATCTTCCTATGCTTCAATTCTCCCCACACCTCTAAAATAGCATAATGTCATTTCTTTTCCCTTTTAGGCTATTATGAAAAGAGTAAAGTGTGCAGCATTAAAATACTGTAAGAACAGGGTGATAAAAGTACCACAGAAACATATAAGACTGGTATGCCTGTCAGAATAAGAAAATCCAAAGTCTTTATAGCTTCAGTCATAGTATTTTGCTAAACTCAATTCTAGCATTCTTAAAATCAACTTTAATCAGAATACTATCCTGATTGCCATCTGGTTGGGTTCCTATTAGTCATTCAGAGACCAACACTTGGCAATAAATTGTTGAGGAGAAAAAGGAAGACATGCTATAAATAAATGCTAATCAGCATTCAGGTGTTCGGAAATCTGATTTGTTACAGCCATGCATGGTATCTATCAGCAAACCTAGTTGCAACAGGTACCTATCACTGAAAATCCGACTTCTTTATTATAAATTATAAAAGAGACATGTCAGTTGTGAGTTTCTGCCCTTTGCTTGGAAGGAAGTTAAATAATTCATTTTTCAGCAATAGACAACAAACGACTGAAACCAGAAGAAATTTCAGGCCAAGTTCTCAGCCAAGTCTGTCAAAATGAAGTGATGTGTTGGTGATTTCTAGCAGGAAGAAAACTTCAGTGCAGCAGCCTATGAATTTAAACTGAAAAAAACCCTAGGTTGTTTTTTTTTTTTTTTTTTTAACAGGAGTCCTGTGGAATTTATTAATGTTCTTTGAGTTTAGGGTGGCTTATATTTGCAGTGCAAAGCTGTCAAGTCAATTTTACCTCTTTTTCTCGCTGGGGGAATTCTCCTTTCTGTCAGAGGGCCGCATTTAAGACTGCTATGTCTCTCTTGTGTGGATAGAAAACCTCTTCTGGACAGCAAGTTCATCAAGGTAGAGTAGCTATATTAGAGAAAGCTTCAAGGGTAAATGCAGGCTAACATCTGTCTTTATCACTGAGAGGCATGTAAGTCATAGTGGTCAGCTTTACTGCAGGACAGACTGATTTAGGAAAATATCAGGTTTAGGATGGTTGGAATATTTTCTATCCAAGACTATCCACTGTAGTTTTTTCAGTGAAAGGGTGTCATCCAAGGCTGAGGTGTTTATTCAGTCATAGCATAAGCCCATGACTTCAAGAGATCCCACAGAAGGGGTTAAGCCTTTCAAATGCAAACTGAAACATTTCAAGCCTGTGTTCTGAGTAGAACAGAATTTATGTGTTCTGTTTATTTATCTACTTTGTATGGGTAAAAAAAAAATATCTTTTTTCCTTTTCCCCTTGCAAACATGTGCTCATACCCAGGGTATCTTTTTAAAGAAACATCAGTTTTGGGTATCTCCAGAGCACATTGGAAAGTACTTGGATACATCATTATTTCAATTGCTCTTGAGTTGTTCTAGTTTTTAGATAATCTTCATTATATTCTCACTCTGATATTGTTTCTTTCATCTTCAGGATTGATTTCAAAATACTCCTGTTTTCTATGGAAATTATATAAGGGTCATGAGGCTTCCCAATGTGCATCTTCCAAATTATTTCCCTTATAACAATTAAAACAGTCTAAATATTCCAAATCCTGTGAATCACTTATAATTTGAAAGTTGCCATCACCTTTCTGTGACTAGGCAGTTGATTTCTGCAGTAAGTAGAAGGCAGTATGATTTTGATTTTAATTCTTTGTAGTGGTGTTCATATAGTTCAAAAGTCTGGAACTGTATTCATGGTTATCACATTTCAGTTTGCAACAAGGAAGATTCTACTTTAGAAAAGGAAAACCAGTGTCAGAATAGATGTATAAAACAACACTTTTACACTGAAGTATCACTACCTGGTGTAAATTGTACTTCCTGCACTGCTCTGTAAGTCACTTATAACAGCTTGGATCCATTCAGGAATGTGTTAAATGTGGTCTCATACACTTCATATCTTAATTTGGCCTTTAAATTATGGGAAGAATAACAGCCCTCAAAACACTGGGGTTGATTCATTAGGTGGATTATCCTCTTTTTATAAACAAGAATAAAGAGGATGTGAATAAGCTTTAAATTACCTGAGGCAGAAGCTGATATTTCCACATGCATATACTCCCTCACAATAACTTTCTGCTTCGTACTAACCCAACAGCTGGAATAAAACTTTTTAAAGCAAACCGTGGTCTCCCAGGAACTTTTAGCTTCTCAAGTCAATGGATCAATGTTATATAAATAGCTTGATATTCTTATTTAGTCAGTTTGTCTGTATCAGTTTTCAGTACAGCATCATCTCTGGTCTAGTCTCCCTCCAGGCTGAGCCCATTAATATATGCTGTATCTAGTTGTTGCTTGGATTCATTTTTATGCTTTGTATCTTTGTGCCATATCAATGCAAAGCAAATTAGGCAAGATACAACATGCATATTCCCAAAAGGAATACAAGCAAAATGAACTAACATTAAGTTGCCAGCCTTACTGTAGTACTGCCAACATCAGCCGCTCTGCTGGAGAAAGAATATCCTGCTATATGAAAGTAATGTCAACCTGATGAATATGTTGGTACAGTAATCTTTATTTTTTATCTATCATCTCTTTCATTCCTGTACTGTGAATAGGTTTTGCCGCTGATACACTTTGCTGCTGCAAACAAGAAACACTTCCCAGTTTCTCACTCCATTACTAATCCTATTTTTCCTAACTTCTCTAAATTTATATCGGTTTCTAAAATGCCTTTAGCCCATTTAGTATCGATTACATTTGTTAGTTAGGAAGGATTACAGTTCAAGGTGGCATCTGCTATCGCTTTCTGGCCCTCTTTTTGTATGATGTAGGCTGAGTTAGCCCACAGTCAATGACAGCCATCGGGAGCTAAGATCTTTGACCATTATTTACATGGAAATAGCATAAATTAGAGCAGCAAAGTCCAGCCCTGCTCCTCAAACAAAACTCAGCCTGTTTTTACCAGCAGAATATTGACTTTGCTGTGGCTCTAGCATATTGCTTTCCCCTTCCTTGATACAACTTTTCCTGCCCCAACATATAGCACAAACATGGCAGAACCAGAAAAAAAACATTTGTGTTCAAGGCCCGCAAGGTTTTTTTGGTAAATATTTTGTAACCCTTTCTAGAAAACATGATAGAGTTACTGCATATAAATTTATATAAGGAAGGTTATTTTAAGCAGGATGTCCTCTTTTGCATTACAAGACCTTCTGCCTGTGTTGTTACTTCCTCTGCCATTCATATTCATGAGTAACATCACTGTATTTGTTAGCATAATAGTTACAAATAATTAGCATTACTATGTGTACTGTGTTTTTAACAGAATTCATAAATATGATGAAAAAATTGCAGCTAAACAGAATAGTTAGCTTCCAAGCAGCCACTCCACAAGTCTGCAAATCACAGGCGCTATGGAAGCCACCTACCGCCCATCAGCCAGCACTAAGGATCCAATCTTTTCTAAGGTTAGTGACATAGAATGCAATCACACAAGCTGCAATTCTTCCAAAGTGCGAACCTTCCTTTAACAAATATGAATATTTTAATGAAACTGCTACTGGGCTCTGTACTGTGTGCTCAGGAGCTAGTCTGCATGTCTCATAACAAGTAGGTAAAGACAAACAAACTTATGTTTGTGATTGTGCTTTTCTGAACGTACTTGATCTCCAGGGTCCCCCTCAAAATGCCTTTGTTCTTGTCTCACTGCTTATGTTGCAATTTGCAGTACTTTAGCTTTATGCTAATGCAAGGATGCAGAGGTTTTTTAGCTCAGGTGACAAGGCATACATGGTCAAATTCTGCATGTGCGAGAAAGAGCTTCTCTCATATCAGTAACTTTTGAATCCATCCACTAATTTGACAAGGAGGTTAAGGTCTCAAACACTGTAAAATTTCCTATGACTTTTATGAAAATAGGCAGTCAGATATGGGAGAGAGACTTTATTAATGCCTTTACTAAGGGAGAGTTCTTGCACAGCAGAAATATTGAAAATTGAGCTCCATTGGCTCATGGAACTATTTCTTTGAAAATCTGGCTCTGAATCTCATCAGTATCTCCTTACTCTTTGATAGGTGTCCAAGGTTCTGCATGAAGATGTATCCTAGAGAAATGAAATAATAACAGTGTTTTCATTTCAGTTGTTTCAATTTTGATGCTTGTTTTCATTCTTGTAAGCAAATGTTTTCTTCTTCATCTTTCCTAAACTGCCATGGGATAAAATAAAATAAATCTCTAAGAACAAAAAAACCCCAATAAAGCTCTTAAGAGGCTGTTTGGTTTCTGTTTAGACTCCTAACAGCTGCTTCATTCTTCTTCACTGGTTCTGGATTTAATAAGGCCATGTAAGTCTTTAAAAAAACAGCAATTAAAAAGTTCCTTCTTTTTTTTTTTTTTAATGTATTTGGTTTCAGATTTTAATATAAAATCATCTTCTCCAGTTTTTCTTTGAGTATAAGGCCTGAATTTCTTATTCATAATTCCTAAAATTATTTTTTAAAAAGAGAGAAAGTAACACAAAGCTATATTTTCCATGAATAACAGCACACAGCTCTTGTTCTGCATACTGACTTGATTCAAAATAAATCAATAAAATAAATAAATCTTGATTCTAGTGAAATAATCAGATTTTTGCAAAACAACACTGATGAGACTCAGATCAAAATCTGGTCTTTTCTGATCATGTATGTCTCTACATAAGCAGTAATGAAACATTTGAGGAAATGTCACTATAAAAGCTTTCATATGTTGTTTATTTTCTGAGTAGAAATAAATGATTCACTGATTTCTTACCTGAGAACTTTGCATTCATTAGTAGGCTTTCCTTGCTTTTTGCCTTATAGTTTTAGTACTATTACTGTGTATGTCACTCTACTCAACTTCTTTCAGCTTTGTTTGCCCTAATCTGCCTTGGAGATCACAGTGATCTGAACAAAGTTGACGTATTCTGGAACCACACTTACTGAAGAGTACTCTTTTGTTATAGTTGAGTTCACATGATAGAGAGAAAATATTCACAAATAAATAAAAAATAAATGCTCTAGGTTTACCCAAATAACTCCTTGGAATGTTTGGTAGGAATGCTGAGTTCTTCACAGAAGGAAAGAGTAGGATTGGGAGAGATTTTTAAAATTTATTTTATTGTTTATTTTAACATTTAAAAAACTTAGACCTTATCAGTCTTTCTTTCAGATTTACCACTTTTAGACACTAGTGTATATTGCACAGGAAATTAAGACAGTAATTACATTGTGAACTGCATTATGCAAGCTTTCACAGTGCTGTTGGCTTCCATTCCCAGACACCTGAATGCACTTGAGGTGCCTTTTTTCTCTTGAGGTAGGCTATGTTCATATGTGTCACTGTTTCTTGTATAGTGGGGTGTTTCAGGCATGCACTGAAACAGGGAAATTAGGTGTATTTTGTCTATGGACCTGGGAAGCTTTAAAGACTTATTTGCTTCTCCAGCAATCAATTCATTTCTGTCCTAATTACAATAGTTATACTCCAGTATATTATCTGGCAGCTAAAAAAGCCTTTTGACAGTATTCCATCATCACCCTCCTACTGCTAAATCTTTCATAACATTTATAATATTACCTATCATCAGATAGAGTTCCAACGGTAATTTATCTTTACTCCTCCCCTTTGCACTTTGCTAGAAACCAGTAGAAATGTGAGATACACAGTTACTGAAGGAAACCTGTACTACACCAAATATACATTCTCAATAGGCTAAATTATCCCCAAATTAATACACAATATTAAAATTCAATTAAACTTAAAATTGAATTTTAAACAGTTGTGATAAAATATTAAAGAGGAAATTGATAGTCGAAAATATCTCTTTATTTTTTAATGAAGTTTCACAGACTAGTCATCTTATTTTTCCAACCTTTGCAATGCTGATTTCACATCTTCAATACCTGTTTTAGTGTCATATTTTCTTTACAAAAATAAGTCATTCTCCACTTATATGCCTTACAGCTAAAACAAAAGCAAGTGAGAAAGACATTTGTATTCTGTAAGAGATTACAGGACATAATCTTCTCAAAATGTTTGTCTGTTTAGATGGATTACAAGTGTTCACCCTGCACAGTCACAAAGCTGAAACGGATGCATGATCTGAAATAACTAGTGGTGCCAATTTTTGTATTCGTTAGAACATCATTTGATTAATATAAAAGAAAAATATTTTGAGTGAGAATATGATTAATTTTGTGAACAAAAGCTGCAGAAAACCACCTTCTGTCTTTGAACTTTCAATCAATTCTCATGCACCTTTAAGGCTGGGTTGCTGGACTGTTTGGAATAACATGAAAAGTGAGGTTTCAGGTTTGTGTTCACTCTTTCCTCTTCTGAGTGTTAAAGACAATGGGAAATTCAGGGAAAATTAATATATTCAGTCTATTTAGTAAAACCAGTAAAATTAAGAAAGACCAAGGCCCAGAAGATCTTTTACACTAAAGCCATTTTTGCTTCTCTCAGCCCCCAAATGTTACAATGTAGGCAATACTCTGTACGTAGACATCTGTTGAGTTGAATTAGTGACATGCTTAAAACACAGAAAGCTGTCTTGGACATTACTTTGGATAGTAAAATCTGAAAAATCAAGTCTATTTCTAAAAAAAGAATCTCTCTGTCCTTTTTTAAAAAAAATATTGTCTTTATATCCTTTCATTGTTGGCAGAGACTAGCAAGATGTCATCAACCTTACATACTCTTTACAGTAACATAGACTTTTTCAAAAAGTCAAGCCTGCAAGGGTGGTAAATAGCTATTTCATATTCAAACCCACTTGGTTGCTTTATCATTTTCATCAAAACCTAAAAATTCCTCATCTGGGAATTACTTCTTCAATAAAAAATTTATATTACAGAATGACAGCTTAACATTTCTGACTTTGGCAGTTGCCCTGTGTAGATGTCATGTTTCAATATATCTATCTTTAGTGCAGTACTTTCAGACTCAGTGCAATATATAACTTGTTCATTGTGGCTAAACCTTGGCTTTTGGTTCCTCTTGTTTAGAAGGTGACTGTCATGTCTGAGGCATCTAAATTTAAACCTAATCCTGGTTATGTGGACAATTTGACATTGTAATGGGAAACATTCCTCAAGAGGAAATTAGAGAAGCATGAACCTTTCTAGATATGACAATTTGGCACTGATAAGCATCCAAAATCTAGACACTTATCTGGACCTCTCTCTGGTCTTTAAATCTTGTCAAGGTTTTTTTAAAATACTTCCATATTTTATGGGTTTATCAGGGTGGACTATCAGAATACTATTTTTTGTGGTATTTTGGTATTGACTCTACATTTCTAGATGTAACTGGGAGATTACAAGATTCAAAAAAGATTTGATAAGGGGAGTCATTCAGTAAAGTTTTGTTCTGGAAGTCCATATTCGTTTCAAGACTGGGACTGGATTTTATAAGCTATTACAGAAAGCCTTTAACTGAAAGAAATAATATTTGAGAATTCTACTATATACCTAGTTTATGTTAGTTACTCCTAGAGCAGACAGTAAACAAAAAAATGGAATTGCTCTTGTCTTCCTGAAAGGGTAGATATAAAACAGAAAACTGGTTTAGAAATCCTTCCAGGAAACACACTCAGGTGGTACATTCAACGATTCTAGTCATGACCAACTTATAAATATTTCAAAAATGCCTTCGAAGTTTTCTACTTTCTGTTCCAGTCAAAACAGGAAGTGAAAAAATGTACAGAGGAGAAATACAATGTTTACTCTTTTTGTCTTCCTTTATATTAAACATCAGCAACAAATGGATTTTCCATTAAGAAAATCTGAAATATTGAATCAGTTGTTATACATTTGCCCAACGCTGTATAGAACTTCTCTTTTCCAGGGGCTGACAGTTCTCCATGGCTACTCTATGACATTTTTCTTTGAGAGGTTTATTGCTCTGTCAATGCTGGATCCATACTAGACTGCTTTATCTGAGGTGAGATGATCAACAGAGGTGTTAACTTGTCCTCCTTATGTATGCAGAGAGAGACCTGGGAATGCTCCGGGGGGTAGGGCCCACATGCACACCTCCTCACTTCACGATAGACGGAGAATTACCCACTCAGCGTTTTCCATACAACCCTACATTTTTATGCCATTTATTATTTTATCTACTCACTGGGTCCAAAGGGCTGATGCAAATAAATGATTGTTTCCATTACCTGTCTATGACAGACATAAAAGTAGCTTTTGGGAGAATTTAGGTCCTCTGATCTGAAGGCCTATCCCTAATCTAGGAAACATTTGGTAGCAGCTTTCTCTTTAGTGCAGTCCAAACAAAGTTCACTCTGTCACATTCCCTTTTCACCCACAATCAGATGTTTAAGTTTCATGTCCTATTTCTTCCTTGTGACAGATAAAACATGATATAGTTGCCTGACGATAGGTGTGTAGTGCCATTTAGCACTCTCTAAGATACCAGAGGTAAATATAGGGGACTGGCAGCTAGGACACAGAGCTTGTTGGAGGCCCTTGAACTTCTGCAGTGGCAGCTGGAGACCAGGTAGGACATCCCCTGGACCCTATGTGGACTAATGATTTGATCCATTTGTCACAGAAGAATTTTCTCGAACACTTGGATTTGGCAAGACACAATAAAAGACTTCGTTGGAGTTCTTCAGCGACATTCCAGGAAACCTAATTGTTGCTGAATGGCAGGGATAGGGACAGTCAGGTTATACTATTTAATGGCTGTGAACCATTTCACCTTACACAAACCCACTCTGTCGCCTTTTACTATTTGATAATTAATAGATTTTAGAACTTCCACCTAAACTTATAGTTATGTACATGAAGTGGCTATAAAATCAATAGCTGCTTGTGTATGCATCCAGATGCTTTACTGATTTAGCCTTCATTACGCTTCTCTGCAGCAGGTAACAAGCCTTAATATTACCAGACAGCATAAGGGGAATCTGAAATAAAGAGAGATTTATTCAGTTACCCAAAGCTATGCTGCAGGTATAGAGTCTGAGATTAGCATTACTTGCTTTGGTATTTTCTGATTCTATATAATCCTAAGGATTTCCATCCCCAAACCTTCCAAGTCTGTCTCCAAATATGGTCTAAATGCAATTAATAAATACACATAGTAGTATAAAAATTCCTGGGGAGTTTGGGATGAAAGTTGTGTTTCTTCCGGTGCAAACCCAGGGACAGTCTTCTTAAAAAACCTTTCAAAGTGAGGGTACTGTGGGGGCAAATAATGGTCCTTTACAGGAGACGTGGCACAGTGTGTATATATTTGCATATTATCCTTCTGCCTTTGGTGGAATGGTCTAAGCGTCTTAAGTCAGTTTTTACATTCTTAGCAGCAATAATCCATTCCAGGGGACAGCAAGTGCTACATGTGGGTGCCATGGTATCTGCTCATTAGAATTCAAGCATACACTAACACTGTAACATTAAGTTAGATTCCTTCTTATAAGAACACGGGATAAAATCAGTCTAGTGCTACTCATTCCTTAACAAGTAGTAAGGAATCTTTTATAATTGATGATCCAAAATATACACAACAGATTTTTAGATTAGATCAGTGTGTTACAATGAGCCCAGAACAGAGCATGCTGGCTGAAATCTTGAAGGCTTGTATACCGGAAAAGAAATAGTTTGGCACTTCTGTTGCAGTTTCCAGTAGGTTTGGTGTTTGACATATATAATTTATCAATTTTGCAAAATAAGAAAAATAATTCATTGTCATTAAGGCTCTCAAAAATGGGATGTTTAAGTGTTTCATTGAATACCTGGTTTTAGAGTATTTCTTTTCTATAACTTCAAAAGATAACATCTGTCATTTCAGAAGAAATAAAATACTGCAAATCTTAGATGCAAGTAACAGGTGAAAGTTGATTCCACTTGGTATAAAAATTGAAATACTGAAGAATAAAAATAAATTATGTGTTGGAATATTCAAATTTTAACAAATGATCTTTTCCATTCCAAGAGTGATACTGCTTATATTTGTATCCTGTAATCAGCCTCAGGACTTTGAGTTGGCAAAGAAATTTCTTTTTTAGCCTGTAGCTATGTGCTTTCTTGTTTTCTTTCATCCAACTGTTTTATTTATCCCCTCTTGCTCCCATCTTTTATTCTCTTATGCATAATCACACTTTCTGATCCCCTGCCTTGTATTTCATTTTCTCAGTTCTTATCCCAGCAGATTTCTTTTCAAAATACAGGCATAGCTCTGAGAAAATGGCTTGGGAAGTAGGATCCCTGGGGAGAAGGCCTCAGGAAATGAAATAGCTCAGCTTAAACATAACAATGAGTTGGTCACAGGATTTGGATGAATGCAGTTAAGTGTGCTGGTTTTGTTTTGTTTGTTTCTTGAATAGCAGTTCTAATTTCCCTGTACTAAATAATCATACTTTAAGCATATCTAAAAGTAAAAAAGAATTTTTAAAATGGAGTAATAGCAGAAAGATATTTGAACATTAGGTTAATTAAAGTTTTTCTTTCACTCAATAATACAGATCTATTTAGTGGTCATTTTGGTTAAATTTCAACAAACTTTGCACACACAAAAAATCCAGTCCTAGGGTATTAAAGCAGCATACATTATCAGAAAGATTATGGATGACAGCTGGGCTGGTTGATGATAGCTGAAGAAAAACAGGTTTTGCTAGCTGGAAAGATTATTACTGAAGGGCTCACAGTGGTGAGATGGCAAAATCAAATACAGATTGTGCCTTTAGCTGTTGGCATTGTAATTTGCGTGACTGTGAAATCTACATATGCAACCTGACGGCTCTTTTTCATTGCACCTTTTTCCTCACTCTGTATATAAAAAACAAATGGTATTTTGCTTTCCTTGCACCACACCAAATAACTGTCAGGTGTTCTTTTTGTCCATTTAGTCATTGCTTGATGTAAGTTACGATTCAAATGGAAAAATGGCATGATTTTATACAAATTGTTCTGGCTCATCTACACTAGTTCTTAATAACTCTTAAGATTAAAAAAAAAAAAAATATTCTTTACTTTATTTACCAGCCACCTGTAATAAATGATTGCAAAGCATACTTTGTTTTCCAGAATTTAATGTATAAAACTGAATTTTATAAATTATATACTGTTTTATGCTAATGTAGAAAACTGAGTTTTAAACTATTATAGAGCCACTAATAGCCAAATTCTGTGGTATAACTTGAAAGACTTGCATAAGACTGCACAGGCTATAAATTAGGAAGGAATCTGACTTTTAGTGGCTTCATATTATAGTCTATCAGGACAGCGTGGAAACAAGAGCTATTTCTATTAGCATAGTAATGAAGCATTTTTTCCAAAGATAGTGAATGAAATCAACACACTAATTAGATTTTATGCATAATACTTGATGGTCAACATTAGTCAAAAGAGATAGGGAAAAATTCCATTTAATGCATGCCAATATTCTTGTTTATATTGGACAAGGAAAAATAACAAGAAGATAACATAAGCCACTGTGAGAGGAGCACTTTGCAGAATGAAATCATGTGCATCTCGTCTTTTCACTTACATTATGTATGGAAAGGAAAAAACTACTACAGAGGAGAAAAGAAATAATTCTCAACATAGCATGGTATTCATCACATGATTCAGATAAGGTCATGCACATGATTATAGAGATAGAACATATGTGTACATCAGCTGTGGTATACATACATTTAGGAAAGAATCATAACATTTTGTATCTAATCTTAGACACATACATAGTTTTATTGTTAGTTTGTTCACAGCCCTTCTTCAAAAGGTAATGAAAAAACTGAACCTCAGTGACTTTTGTTTCCAATGCTCTAACAGTGTATTTTATGCCCTCTGGCATATTTGCTGAAACTCAGTTGCCCTGAGATACGGCCATGAGGCTGGTGTGACCGGTGGCACTGATTTAACAGAATTTGATTTCTAGCCACTTTTATTCAGACTATCAGACCAAGAGTCCAATAGTAAGAACATGTAGCTAGAGAACATTAATATTCTTGCACCTTTATATGAACCAATATAAATTATTTTCTTTGTTTTAATGTAAAGTGCTCATGTTTACAAAGAAATCTTTCACTTTTTTTTTTACTAAACTGTTTTGTAAGAACTACTACACAGGGTTTCTGTATTCATGGAAGCAAGGTTGATTAATTCTGTTCTGTAACATCTCGAATGCATGTCTAGAATTAATAAAGAGCATTATCTTATTCCTTTCTATAAGATATGTATGAATACTTTTACTCTTATTTTTTCTTTTCTACTTTTATATGCCTTTTCTTACCTGTATCCTTCTTCCCCTTTATATATCTAGTACCATTAATAGTTCTTTCTCTATTTCTCATGTACTTATTGTGACTCAATTACAGATGTAGATTTTCCTTCCTGCTTGCAAAATTATTGCATAATTTTGTAGTTAAAGGATTTTCAGATAAATCTACTGTATTGTTTTTAACATAATAAAGTTCATAAAAACGATTTATAGGAGTTCACTTTATTTGATGCAGAATGAAAAAAAATATTTGTTTCATTCATATGAGGTAGCCAGGAGAGGTTGAAAAGGAAGCATTCTTATAACAGCAAAATTTTCTCTGATTATGCAGCTGTAGAAAGAAAAGGTAATTGACATTTACTCACTCTCATATAGAGACAAAATGACTACTTTCATCATATCTCTTTTGCACAGTATTTAAACTATAAGTGGAAATAGCTTCTGACAAATTGCAAGTAACTCAGCAAATATATTAATAGTAATCTATGTGAATCATGTATAATATAATTTATGCCAAGATTGCTGAAATTTTATCAGATCATCACTCTCTGAAAGTACAGAATAATATATTGACCTCCCCAAGTAAAAAAAACTTTAAATACAGCTTATCTGGCACTTTACTTTCTCATTATGAAATAAGCAGCTGCATTAACCGCTTACCAAAGATTCATAATATATTGCTGTTCTACTTTATTCAGCTCTTGAGTAGAAATGATTCCAAAACACAACCTTAGATGTAAACAGTCTCACACTGTTCATAATTCTGTTGTGTAAACAGACTTTCACCTATATAAATAGATAAAACCAACACCAAATACTTTCACATTATGGGGGGTTGAACACTGTGGATTTCAATCCAAGTGTGCTCCTTAATGAAGGTGAATTGACTGAATTGCATAAATATTTTTTTCTTTGTGTGTGCTCTTTGTAGTTGTCTAAGATTTCCATAGCAGAGTCAACATCTCCACAGAGAAAAGTGTCACAGCTACAGAAAATCTGCTTCGTGTATGTAATATTCTATTTAATCTAATATTTAAAAGCTGGTGGAACATTTTGAAAGCTTTTTATTCCAAAATGAGAAACAATTCAAATATTTCTCTGGAAAAAATTGTTCATGATTTTCTACCTTTTTCATATATATGTAAAATGAATTCGGTCCCCATTGAATTCCCCTTTCAACACCATAACACTATGTTTCAATAATAGTGTATTAAGTTTGGCATTTCATAGTTTTTATGCTATGGGAAATAGTGAATAACTGTTCTTACTCATTGTATCCACGACTTTTATGATTCCAGAGACCTTTATCATATTCTGGTGACTTCTCCCCAGAGCTCAGGTGAGCACTACCACCTTTGTACCTAGTGGGCAAGCTAACACATTGTCTTCACTGCAATCACAAAGCTTCTATGTATCTGAGTTCTTGATAACAGAATCCCCTGTTACTATGGCTTGCTTATTGGACAGGTTCCTATCTGCAGTAAGGTATTTTTGGCACCAGAACATAGAAGAACATGATTTGGGACACCAAAAGAAAAGAATAGTAGAGAAACTCTCTCAGCAATAGTATCACTTCCACCTTTTTTTTTTCTTTTCTTTTTTATTTACATGGTCTGTTTACCTGGAGGTAAGACTGCCCTATGACTTGTTTCTACAGCTTGTATAGTATCTTGATTTTGTCCAGGTTACCCTGTCCGGTCTTAAGAGACAAATAATATGTAAATAAGTAACAAAGCTTTTTTCTCTTTAGATTTTTTTTAAAAATACAGTTATTGCAAATGCTTAGAAAAATAGTGTTTGCAGTGATATTTGTTGTCCCCTCTCTCAGAGGTATTGTGTGAGATGCGTCCCTTAAAAACAGGTCAATGCAGATTTAGGTTAGATTGTGAAAAGAGATTGCTAATTAAAATATGTAGTTTCCACCAGGGACCAGTATGTTCTGTGGACACAAAACATAATGTTCAAATAGAGATGACTGCAATCTCAAAAGACTTCATTGACTTTTCTCCTGCAGTCTTCCATCTTTTCCCCTTCCCCTGCCCCACAATAGTGGCTGAACTAATAAATTAAAAACCTAAGGTCTGGGGTAAAAGATTGTTTATTTCACTTCAAAATGTAGTCACTTTACAAAACCAAACCAAACCAAAACAATAACGTATAGTGAGACTGTGATTCCTTAAAACAAATATGAAAAAACTTTTACAACTCCAGTAAAGTTCCAAACAGCAATTTTCACTTCTGTTTGCTCAAAAGTGGGCCCTTCTACAACATCTGTAATGAGTAGGCCAGCGCTATACTTTGTAGGAATAAAATCACATACCACGTGAGTCAGGATTATCTCATTGTGGATCAAAGCCTTGTTTTAATGTGGCAGAGAGCACTGAAATTGTTCTCACTTACAGCATATGCTGCCAGTATCTCTAAAACAATTTCTATCAACTTCATCACTTCAGAAAAGAGCTGACATTAAGTTTGGCTGAATAAACAGAGATATTTCTGAATGGATTTCAGTGCTCTTTCTGTAATATGACAGTTAGCTTGAAGCAGATGAAGCTAAGTAATCAGTTGATTATGGCTGAAATTGGAGCTATAGACAAAAACATGTCATGAACATACATTTCTCTTATGTTTGGTGGTGTTATGAATGTTTCTCAATATTTTCAATCAAATTGTAGCTTTTCTTTCAAGATCTGGATTGAATATTGGTCACTGTAACATCAATCATTTTGAAATAGATTTATATAATGGATTCCTTTACTGAACTTGAATGGCATGAATTGGTGTTATCACCTGTCCCTATTTGCAACATTAATTTCTTTTCCTTTTTTTTTTTTTTTTGAAGACCTAATATTTTATCTATCTTCAACTTTCAGCCTTTTAGGTGGATTTTATCACAGAGTAGGTGCAAGCTTTCATCTGATTGATAGATTGAATGAAACAGCATTTTCATAAAAGATTGGACTTCTGTTGATGAAACTTGTCCTTGAAAAATTGCTATATAAATCATTCAAAAAGTTAAACTGTTCCATTTGAACTGCCATGCCATCAATTAAAGGGACCATTTCAGTCTTTTGCTGTTGCAACAAATGTTTATTGTCCTCTTTGCAAGATAATTCTCTGAAACTGAAACAAGTTGTCTTGAACAAAAAATTCAACTTGTTGGAGACAAGATACTGGTGCTTGTTGACTTAGTACTTACATTCTTTGTATCTTGGAACATAATAGGATCTTTCATGTTAATTTTTCATTTTATGAATAATTAAGAGTCCTTTAGAAAAGTATTACCTCGAAAATAGCAACATAATATTGTGTATATTAAACTGTAATATGTCTTATTGCATTCAGTTTGCTATATCCCTACCCTACTAATGGCATTTTCATTCTTTGTTTAGAGTGCTGTTGATTCACAGCTCTAAACCTGTTACTACACTTTTAATTGTTGGCTTTAATACCTCAGGCCCATTGTATACTCCCCATGAGCTCTTCACCAAGTTCTGCATCATCATCCACTTAGCACAGACATAAAATGCGGTTGCTGTTGTTTTTGAAGTTTTTTGTCCAGTTGACCATAACTTCTGGAAAGTAGTTTAAATTTTTTCAGAATTACATCTGCAATTTTAAGAGCCAATGTTTCTGTGATATCTTTTTAGAAAACCTCTCTCCTAAATTTGTCATTTTTCCAGCCACTTTGAAATATTGGGATCAAGTTCTGCCAGCAAGTCAAGTTATTGAATAAAGCCACTGTCATCCTCTGTGCTTAACAATCTGTCTTCAGCCCATTTGGCTTAGTGGTATCACAGAGGAGTCCTTGTCTGGCAAGAGAATATGTTACTGTTTTCATTAGGACTCCTCTGTTTGTTCTTTCTTCTAAGAATATTGAAAATATTTTTGTCTCCAACATTTCCTGTGCTATTTTGAAGAACAGGAACAGCTCATGGTGACATTAGCGAGTTCATCATTCAAATTTGTTTCAAGACCTTTTTTAAAAAATACAACAGGACAGTCTAAGTCATTCCCAGACAGCTTGACACAGCTGTGATCACTGAGCTGCCATAAGAGATGGGCAATCTGATAGGCAAATCATCACTAAGAAGCCTAGTGCTCCTCTTACCTAACTCTGTGCTTGAAACACACCATCCCTTGAAATTCACAACTTTTTTCTATCTCTTCCCACACGTAGTTAATGTGGCTATGAACACTTTTGCAAATGTAAAGTACGTGAGCTTTCTGCTCTGATGATTTAGTTCAAGATCTGAAATTCAAGATACGACAGCCCATGGTCAGTAAGGGTTCCCTGGAAGAAGACCCAAAGTATAAAGAAAACTCAAGTAAGGTTACCAAAATAAGCTGCACCAGCTGAAACAGTCAGAAAGCAGTACAGTCATGTCAGCAGACCTCTCTCCTATTCATCCTGCACTGAGCTTCCATGGATGGCATTATGAGGTGTGTTACCTGAAGAGAAAACAAAAGTTAATCTTGAATCCTCCCCTGCAACATGGTTGGGTGCCATGTTGTTCTTAATACTTTGTTTTTTCATGACTCATACATTATCAAAAGGATTGTCTGGCAACAGATAGGTTTTATGATCAAAGAATTCGCTCAGCTTTTGCCTCCTGGCTGCCCATGATGTTCCAGGATGTTTCAGTGGAGTTCAGCCAAATGCTACTGGTTTTCAGCCTCTTCCCTCTCTCCCTGATCTTGATGCAAAAATCAATGTAGGGATTAAAGAAAAAGTATCAATGTTCTGCCTTGCAACTGGAGTTCCACGTTCTGTATATTGATGGCAAACAGAAAAGTTGCTGGATGGGGGACCTAGTTTCAAACATTTCTGTGGAGGGGAATAAACTAAATCAACAGTGTATAATTTATTCCTTGTACCTACACTCTCCAGAACCTCAGCCATCTAAAACACTGGTCTCATCCACCTATCATCTATGGATTTTCTTATGTATTCTTCAGGGTGGTACCTGTTAGGGGAAAATATATTGTGCTGGCTCTGACAGGCTGAGTGAGGTGAGACTGCTGCAGCTCCATGCCCCAGGTCCCACCAGCAGTGAGGCTGAGCATGTATTCCCAGTAGGCACATGCACACAGGGCACACATACACACAAATATACGTGGCCATTCGTACAGATCAACAGAGACAGACAGACACACAGAGCACTCACATGAACACAGACAGCGCCAATGGCCTCATCTTACTTCCCTATCTGGCTGAGCAAGGTGGAGGTGCATAGTAAGACTATAAATACACGCATGTACAATATGCATTCCTCCAGCAGCAGGGCTCAGACACTCGGTCTGCCCAGCAGCTGCCCCTCGATCCCAGTCTCCCCAGTTGCTGTCAAATGGACATACAAGCCTCAAGGCCACAGCCTCACGCCATTTGCTGGTACAGACCTCTCACTCACAGTCACATTCGTACTCACACACCACTCCCCTCCACCAAAGCTGTCCAGGACTCCTCTGGTCCCCAGTAGTCAATTCCCCCATAGTCTCACCCTTAGAGAACACACACTGCCGCCCTCCCTGGCTCCTCAGCCATGTCACCCACTCCCCGGTGAGTCCAGCTTGACCTTCACTAGCGCTCACATGCTCACTTGCACACCCACATAAGATCCAGTTACTGGTAGCCGGGCCTCTGAGCCCTGGTCCCAGTCCTGTGGCTGGCACATGGGTTTCACTCACTTGGGTTTCCCCAGTCACCACCACCCAGGCACACAGGCCCTCCGACTCGTGGGCTGACTCCAGTTACTGGCACATAAACCCCCATACAGACACACTCAATAGAGAGAGTGAGAGTCCCTCACCCAGGAAAGAGTTAGAGAGGAATTTAATATGAAGATAGGATAGATAGCATGCCAGATAATTGTACCAGCCAACTAATTACATGATGTCCACTTTTATATCCTTAACCCTATTTTCCCACACTTTTACCTCTCAAATCACCTAAATCCATACTTTTCCCTGACATTTGTCCCTCCCCTAAACATCCCATAAGAATCATAGAATCATAGAATCATTAAGGTTGGAAAAGACCTCTAAGATCATCGAGTCCAACCGTCAACCCAACACCACCATGCCCACTAAACCATGTCCCTAAGTGCCTCATCTACATGTCTTTTAAATACTTCCAAGGATGGGGACTCCACCACTTCCCTGGGCAGCCTGTTCCAATGTTTCACCACTCTTTCAGTA
Organism: Aptenodytes patagonicus; assembly: GCF_965638725.1. Lineage (NCBI taxonomy): Eukaryota > Metazoa > Chordata > Aves > Sphenisciformes > Spheniscidae > Aptenodytes > Aptenodytes patagonicus. Next base: position 40,191,965 of record NC_134955.1, on the reverse strand, counting down.
AAGAAATTTTTCCTCATGTCCAAAGAAGTCTTGTGCAATCCCCAAATGTTCTTCCCCTGGTTTCCAGCTGGTCAGCTCCCAGTATATATTGGTGCCTGGGGTTGCTCCTGACAGGGTGCAGGACTTTGCGCTTCCCTTTGTGGAACTGCATGAGGTTCCTGAAAGCCCATTTCTTCAGCCTGCTCCCAATTTCCTGCTCCAGATATAAATTCCAAAAAGTTACCCTTTTTATTAGATGAACTGCTTTATAGCCCACTACATGAACATTTTTTGTGATGAGAAGTCAAGGGCCAGTCAGCCTGAAATGTGTTGGCACAGGGCAGAGCTTGAAAATGGGAGTAGGAAGAAAAAGATGCAAGGCCAATGAGAATAAGGGGTAGAAATTTTTGAGTCAAGCTTGTTCAGTCACATCCGTAAGATCTATGGGGGCTGAAATAGAGATCAAGCTAAATCCTCCCTCCTTGTCCTCCTCTGCTTTCTGACTTGTCCAGGAATTACAGACAGAGAACACATGCATGAGTTTAGAAGAATGGGGAAAGGTACGTAGATAGTAATACCAGTGTAGCATTAGACTCCTAAATGCAGTGGTATACGTGGATTTTAGGTCATTAGCAAACAATAGGACTTGAATTCATAAAGAAGGACTTTCAGGAATTTAGGTACCTAGGGATACAAACAAACAAACAAACAAACAAAAAAGAGGAAAAAAAAAAGATACAAACTTCGAAAAAAGCATATAATGAGATTAAAAAGAAATAATACTACCTAAATGGTTTGCCTATCTAGTAATCACCAAAATCCATGACAGTTAAGTATGATTTCCAAACAGGTACTGTGGGTGACTGAAAAAAGATTTTAAACTGAATTTAGGCACCAAGATCCTTAAAAGTAATACAAAAGGACCTTGTTGCAGGAGAACTCACCCAAAATACAAGTTTATTCAGTGCCAAGTGTGGATCCTAAAAGTTCTCTTAGGGACACTAATTTTCCCCAGTGATTGTATATGCAATGTATATACTTCACTTGCTTTCTTTAGGTTGTTTTCATGTATCCAGATGTATATTTCTATTTTTATAAACTTGCAGGTATTTAAAGTGCTTTTTTGAGTTCTACTTTACATTCTTTCTTTTGTAAATACTACTACACTGATCAAAAACCTTATGCTTGAAGATACCTTTAGAAATCTGTCTCTAGTTGTATAAATCACTTCTGGTAACATAATTCTGTCTAGATCACCAAAGTACCTTAAAACATTTTGGCAGAGGTCTTCAGAACAGTCTAAAGAAGTCAGTCAGAGTTGAGTGTCTGATAAAATCCTAGCAGCTTTTACATGCTAAAACTCAGGTTTGTATTTTAATTTATCCACTTTTGTGGTGGCTCCTTATCTGACCCTATTGCCTTCACACTGTTTACAAATTCTACAAGCACATTTTTATCCATGAACAACTTGCAGAAGCATCATGGAAACATAAATGTGTTTTGGTTTATTTTTCTTTAAACGTGAGTGTCCCCTCTGGGAGCTGCAAACAAGTGTTGAAGTGCTACTGGAGCACTATATTTGCAGAGCAAGTTACTCTGTCTGGAAGCCAATTGCTCTGAAGTAAATATTGTTCTTCAGAAAAGAACAGGAAGGAAAAAAAAAGGTGAGATTCTGCAATAGTAACCTGAAGGAAAAATAGCTTTTTTTATTATAAATCTTCCTGATAACACCAAAAATATTAAAGTTTGAGTGCCATGCTACAGATTCTGGTTTTTGATAAGTAAGACATTGCACTTTTGGCAGTGAGGTTTCAGTGACAGAACACTAAGGCTTTGATTTGGACCCCTGCTTTTCTCTACAACTTTAATCTGTGTACAGTGTAAGAGTTTCTTTCACATTTGTAGCAGCAGTCCTGAGATTGATGTCACTGCCCATTATTGTAGAGGAGAACATTTGATACTGAAGGTTCCCAGAGCTCCCATCAGCTTTCTATGGTATGTCTGCTCTCTTGACATTTAATGTCCCTTAAGCCTGATATAGTCTGATAACTTTAACACGTCATGTGCTTTTTGGGGAAATAAAGAATTTTGTTATCTCTGCTTCTCCATTAAGATTGTCATTATCTACACTCACAGATATTTAGCCACCCCTTTTGTAATTAAATATAGCTATATAAAAAGTAGAAATGAAGGATCAGCATAATGTCATACACAGGTAAATACATTCTGCTGAAAAATGCTGAATGCAGATAGATTAAAAATCAATGGATGAAAACATGCTTCTCTGAATATTGCATCCACTTGTGTGGGTCTGACCCCTTTCCTGTTGATGGCTTAGGGCACGTCGCTTCAGGAGCTGACATAAATCAGACCCTGTATTCCATCTGATCTATAATTCTTTTTGCCTTAGTGGCAAGCACCAGATGTTTCTGAGGAGATGTTAAAGCAGGCTACCCACAGAGACTGTTTCTTTCTAATCCCAGACACCGAGTGCTTCGTTTTTGCTCTGAAACAGAAGGAACTGTCACTTGGGCATCCCGGTATCTGGCTTTTCCACAGCTTTCAGAAGCCTTGAGGGCTTTGGACAGCTGACTGATCTGTCCCAAAAGATGCCAGACAGCAGCTTGGGTCTTGGCTAGTAACAAGACATTCATGTATAAAGGCTGTTTAAAGTACAGTCACCGCTGCAACAAGTGTGACAGTAAGCTGAGTTTGGCCAAACCAAAAAGAAAATAAAAGGACCATAGATTTGCTACTGTCAGAAATTATAACTGGAATAGCTAAAAGTGTTGCAGGTAAGTTCAAAATGATGAGCCTTTGTAACACTGTCCCTTCTAAGTAATATCTCAAATGCCGTAAGACAGAAATGGGGTAGGTAACATCTGTCCCATTCTTTGCAGACAAGGAAAAAGCTCAAGAGAAATTCTGCAGTGTACCTAAACCTGGTAACCCCCAAAGAGCAAAGGGAAATGAATATACAGTTCCTCACTGTTGCTTTGTTTGATCTGCTGCTACAAAACTGTATATTTGCAGAAAAACATGTTATAAAATGCGATGCCTAATTGGTTTTTGAAAAACTTCATGTCCATTCTGCTGCCACATATTCTGGAGCAAAAACCCAAAATAATTACCTGGAATTATTATTATTATTATTATTAGTAGTAGTAGTAGTAGTATTGCTATTACTATTAAAGGAATAGCTTGCCAAGTAGTTATTTTAATAGTAGCTAGAGGGAGAAAAAGGTGTATTTTGCTGATATAACATGATGTTCCAGATCCAATGTAGCTAAAGCTGATCAAGATGAAGACAAAGAATTTTGTATCAGTTGAAACTTTCTTGATTTTATATTTAAATTTTCTGTGACTTTCTATATTGTTTTATAACTCAAGTGCAGACCCATGCCTAGTAGAGTTTTCTGTGTTCATAGTAATACACGATGACAAATATCATACTATATAGGATCATCTAATCTAATTGTTTGCTTCTGTTGTTGAACCAACAGTTAGAGGCACTTCGGGCACCATTTTAATGTTCTTACCACATTGTACATCGCACTGACAGCAAAGTAATGTGTCAGTGTTGCACAATGTAATAGTGAGGTGCTGAATGCTGTAAAATGCCTATAAATAAATAAGTAAATAAATAATGTATAAATAAAGTAAAAAAGAATAACTGAGTTGCAGCCCCAAGAAAAAGGCTTAAACTACAGCTATTCCTCAATCCAAATCCTGACAATCTTGTATTCCTAACCACACACAGAGTATAGTAAATTAATATATATACCAAAATCTCTCTCTCACAGACTTCCTTTAGGTGTTGGCATTTAAATGCTTGTCTAGACAAACACATCAATATTGTTTTCAGTACTAATTTATAAGGAAGTTTTAAAAACTAAACTTAAAAAAAAGAACTTACTGTAGAGGTAGGCATAATTTTACTATATTAATTTTCTGCAAGAAAGCAGGCAGGTTACAAAGTTGCAGCAGTGTTTTTTATTCTAACCAGTATAGAATGTGGAGTGTAATAATCATTTTGGTTGTGCTTTGAGAGTTCAGCATGACCTTATGGGTCACTGAATTCATTTCACTAACTCATCACAAACTACAATGACAGCAGAGTCACCTACTGTGCCACCTTCATCCAAAGTAAATAGCATGGAGAATTTAAACAGGTGTTTTTGCTCCCTTCAGTGCTTCAGAAAATCAAGTTATTATTGGCCCTTTTGTGAGTTTTGAGAGTACCTTTACAGTTCATCATTCACATACACTTAGACCATTATTGTTTAATGATGACTACTTTATATGTACCTAAGAAGAGGCTATATTACCTTGCATCTAGAAGTAGATACTTCATAAGACATTGTTTCTTTATGTCTCACCAATTTAGGGATTTCAACAAACAGCTCACCGAGAAATAAATGTGAATACAGCAAAACTGAATAGCAGAAAAAGAAATGTTTCTGTTTTCCTTCGGCAACACTACTCTTCTTTTCTCTCATGTTTAAAAAAAAATTCTTTATATTGCATTTTCTTTTGAACTCCATGAAAACTTGTATTTATAAAAAACAAAAATAAAAGTAATGCAACTGACTTTAATGAGTCATGTCATGTCAACAAATGCAGCTACATGTTTGCAAATCATTCTTGCTACTGCTTTCTAATCCTTTCTGTCTAAAGGTAGAGGTTCAGTTTGAAGGGGTAGACCATAAAGCTCTTGTCAGTAAACACAAATTACAGTTTCAAATCTACAGCTTGCCCAGTCTGTCTTTGTCTTTACTTTTGCTTTGCGAATATCAAATGGAGGCACTAAGAATTTTCAGAATGTACTGCTGATGTAGGTCACTTCATCTTCTGGATGCCTTGGATACGATTTTCCAAAGGTTTGTAGCTTTAGGCTTTTACTGATCCTACCTCAAAGCCTTTATATTCAGAATTTCAAAGAATTTACCCCAAAACTGAGACTTTCAATTCTTCCTTCTCTAGTGTGTTCATTTGCACTTTACAGAGACATAATGCTGGGAGGGATGCTGTCTTATCAGACAGGCACAATGTTTTTCTTCTTATTCATCAATGCTGCGTTTTCTTTAGGTAAGAAAAGATAACAGCAGTGAGCACTAATTTTTCGTGTGCCTCTGGGGTTGCATTGGACTGCTGAAAACATGAGATAAGATCACTGGCTTCACTGAGAGACTACATTTACTTTAGATATATGTATAAAAGGCTCGAGAGAGAGGGAACTATTTACATTCTGGCATTTTAATGTGTTTCCATTTTTTTTCACCTTCTCTTTCTCCTTGCTCCTGTAATGATTTCCGCCCTCCCCCCCAAAAAGGTGCAGGATGTATAACAGCTTCAGTGGCATTACTAATACATGTTTATATAGTAATGAAGGGACTATAGCAATGTCTTTGAGGTACGTGGATTTTTTTGTCCATACATTGAAACACCACATCAGAAGGGAACTTACCTCATGTATTTCGCCTGGCAACAGTCTCTAATTAATGCCCCCTTCACCCCCCCACCCCCAGCCTACAACTCTCTCAAAAGTACATCTTCTCCATGCATGAATGCTTTCACAGGGCTTTTGGTTTCACTCAACTCTATTGAGAAGTTAGCTATCACAAAATCATTTAATAGCCCTTTGTGTGCCATTCTTTCCACCTGCTAATCTATGGTTCTTTCTCATGCATGTCTGCATTCTTGGAACTATCCTTTGGAGACAGCTTCCTGCCTTGAATGAAGAGGAGATTTTGGTTTGCCCTTCTTTCTCTCTCTCTCTCTCTCTGTGTATACGTGTGTGTGTGAAGTAAGCCCCTCACTTGAGAGGATTCATGTGCCTTTATCAAGGACATCTGACATATACTAAAAATATAACTTAGCAGTTATATTTTTTTCTGACATACTTACCAATCATCTTAGTCAGCATTAGTTGTTAAGTACTTAGTGTTCAGAATGTACTCTTTTCTGTGCTAGAATAAGTTTAGAACAAACACCTAATTTATAATTCTATTGTATCACAACATTTCCCTGGCTCTGCACCCAGTTACATGAGAATGTTTAACACTTTTATTCCAATTGCATTATTTCTAAACTTTGGCAGACTTGGTTTGTTTGTCATTTCTATGCATATTCTATGCTATAAGAATGCTTATTCTTTCTCTCACCCTCTAACCCTCTCTCCTTTTTCCAAATCCTGTAGCTACACAAAGCATACTGGTTGCCTACATTAATTTAGGTTTTTGAGGGAGATGGTTCTTCTACATTCTTCTGACAGTGTTGGGCTACAGGATGACTGGACCTCAATTTATTTGCCCACATTAAGAGAAGGTACTTGCAGGTGCAAGGTTTTAAATAATTATTTGTAGCACAGGTCTATATTGCATTTGTGTAACGAAAACACAAATAAAAAGTAACATCCCTTTTGAGAATAACAAGTAGTAAAAGAATAATTCTGTGGCATTTGATGTTTGAATGATTGAGTATGGCATGGATTAGTGAATAATACTGGGGTTCACCAGCTGATTAATATTTGTCTTGAAACTACTTATTCTTGCTGTGATAAAAAAAAAAAGAAAGATGAATTTGTTTATTACTAGAGACTACTAGGAAGTAAAATTCACCTAAGGAAGACTTAATCAGTTTCTGCAGTGAAGCAATCTGCATTATCTCTAACTATAGGGAGGTCTCAAGGAATTAGAAAAGTATTATAATAGTACTATAATTTGATTTAACATATTCTTCATAGACTTACAGCAAAATAGTTTTGAAAATCTCTGAACACAAGAGGCATTTAGAGTTGGAAACACGATCTGTATTTCTTCTCAAATAATGTAAGTAGTCAGATCTGAGTTTCTGTCCATAAGTCAAAACCCACTTCTGAATAAAGGGATCCATATATGTATTTTCTAAACTGTCAAGATTTTATACTGTTAGGATATTTTATTTACTTAGTTTTTACATTTTCCTTGTTTTAAGATTTTCTTTGCTTGGTGTTGGGACAAAATGAAACAGATGTGGAGAAAGCAACAGCAGCATCACCTTCCCTTGAACACTAAGTTAAGAAGAGAAATGATGATGCTCAGCTTCCACTTCATGAGAAAACCAAACCTGACACTTTGCCAGACTAGGTATTTACCTGCCCAAACCAGGGCAACTGGGCATGTGCAGAAGTGCAGCTCCAGTCCCAAAGATATTGTACAGTCAAAAAGTGAGACAAGGCACCATTAAAGGTTCTGTGGCAGCTGAGTGGGAATTTCTAGATTGCAATTTTCAGTGTATGTCCCAAGTCCTTTACTGGATCTTGCTATTATTAATTTAAAAAAAGTTGCTTCTACTGATAAAAATAATCTTTTATAAATTGCTCACATGTTCTGCACTTATTTCAGTTTTGTTCTCTTTAGGGATGCTTGAGCATTTCATACTTGGAAAGATGGGTATGGGTCGTATTCTTCCTTCTGTTAAATCTTGGTGATATTATGATGTATCCCATGTTCATACAGAAACGTTGAGATTGGCTTTGTTTCCATTTTTTCCAAAATCAGTGTCATTCTATGAGATACATAAGAAGTGATTGAACCTCTTAGATGTGCCCTAGACAACTCTCACACCTGCTGCCTTTCCAGATCTCTTGTACCCTGCACGCATTTACAAGTTAAAGAACAGGTTATAGAATAAATTCATTACCTTCTTGCATGTCATTGTACAAGACATTGATGATTTCAGTAAATTGAATGGAATATTCAAAGCAGCATGCATCCTGTCCCATCCAGCAAAGACATACTGAGGCAAATCAGCAGCTGTTACCTCTATTGACTTTCACCATGTTTTCCTTCCATTTCGCTGATTTTATTCTGAAGTTATAAAACACTGTTTCATATTGTTAAGAGCTTTTATTCCCCAGCAAAATATGATGCAGCGACAAGAACATATCTTTTTCCTATATAATCTGCCACAGGCCTATTGTGGCCTCTCTTCATACATTGGACATTCTACCTTAAAAAAAGACTTTTTTTTCCCACAAATTGTAAATTATTACCTTCTATAAATGAAAAATAGAAACCTTGTAGCAGCTAATGTAAGGCTTAGTGCAAAGATATGTGAGGAAATTCTTGTTTTATTAGTTCCTCCCTTCTTATATATTTTTTCTTTCAATTTCATTTTTCTAGTTTGCTGATCTTTTAACTTTTCAATTTTTCTTCCTATCACCGGATCCAATTTAGCAGTGTCTTAGGGTCTACTCTGTGTGGTAAATAAAAGGTAGCTACATTACATGCCTGCAGAGTTTTCACTGTCAGTACTTCAGATTTAAGGCTGGATATTGATAGTGTATAGTGCTTTGTTTCAGATCTACCCTTAAACAAAGGGTTATATCCCTCCTCTGCCTCTGCAATAGACTGTGAAAAATATATCTGTCTTAATTCAAGCAGCTATAAAGCATTCTGCCATCTACTCCTTCAGTGGTTTTAGGACCTCTCCTCTGTTTCCCATACTATTACTTTTTATTTTATAACCTTCTTTCTGAGGGTCCTAAGTTTTTCATTTCTACTGATAAAATTGGGAAATAATTACTGTAATTAATATATTATAATCACAGTACCTATATATATATAAAATTTGATAAAGGCTATAAAATCTCTCAGAACTGAACCTCTAGTGGCTTCTGCATGTTCCAGGAAAATTTACTACTGTCAAAATGACATTTTAATGTAAGAATTAGGAGAAAATAACAATGACCATATAAAAATATTTTTTAATCCTCCTAGATTCTTCCTCTTCTAATTATGATGTAGTTGAGGTGAAGATAAGGAATACTGTAGATTATAAGTAGAATTCTTTGTTATTCTTTGCTGTTACAGGATAACATCATAAAATATTTAAAATCTTTATACTGTCTTTCACACCATCAGCTTTGCCTCTGAAATCTATATTGTTCCTTCTTTTACTGGCTAACCATTCTGCCCTGAACCCAAAGCCTTCCAAGTGACTTGACTGAGCTCTGAACCTATTCTTGTTAGACACTTACACCATAATATTCAAAATGTACTCAGACTTACTTGCCCTTTCCTCTACTACATGCTTTATAACTTTTCCAGAACTATCCAGTCATGCATATCTATTTAGTAAATAATAACAAGATGTCTGGTATTATGCATACCAGTGAAGAAGAATTCTTTATGAAATACTTTCCTTCAAAACCTTCTTTTGTTTGGTTTGGTTTTGTTTTTGTTAAAGGAATATATTTGATATTTATTACCTTCAGAGTGCATGCATACACTGGCACCTAAGTGTAAGTCAGCTGTTAAATGAGGAATGATAGGAAAGAAACCACTTTAGCTTTTCACTGTAGAACTACCCACTGTCTGCCTGCCTCCACCTTCTGTGCTACAAGGTGAAGAGATGGACCCATAGTCTGTCACATTTTGGGGATTTCTGTGTTCCTCCTTTTGGCACTATTACCTTTCATAGACTGTATTTCTTGGTCAGCTCTTTTCCCCTCTCCTCTTCTCATCTCTTTAGATGACTTAATTACATATATCGTCATACCTGAATAAGCCTGACACCTCTGTTTCAAGTGACAATACATTTCTATCAGAAAGCATGGTATGTCACAGATGAGAACAGATAAATCTAGGTATGTTTTAGTTTACTCAGGCTGCATTTGCAAATGCAAGTAATACTGCAGTACTACAAAGGAGCTTGAAATATCTTTTCAACTTGTCTCTGCAATACACTGAGTTATTACATCAATCTGTCCCTGGAGGTTGGACACAGGGGAATGTGGATCTATAAGTGTCTCCGCCCTGAGAGAAATATCTGGTGTCAAATGGCAATCGTGTTGTTTCCTGTTCTGAGCACAGCATCCCAAGTTTAACATGCAAAGTAATGGCCCTCATACTATGGTTCCTGTTGAACCTAAAACAATTCTTCTAAAGCTCCTTTCATCCCATCTGCAACCCTACAATGTAGAAATGAACAGATACTGTTCTAGAGCAAAAATAGTGTAAGTGGGAGAAATTACTGTGAATACACAGGTTATAGTGTAGAAATAAAAGAAGTTTGGTTTCCTGTAGTCTGGGTCTTACACTTGTGGTGCTATGTAGATTATTTTACAGCTCAAAAGAAAGGAGTTCATTTTGCAGCCCCTCTGTCAATAGAGGCATTATAGCAAGGTCTTCTTTGTACAGAAACTGTAAGAACCTCTGGGGATGCAGGCTGTATCAAATTTGGTTGAAATTACTCAGTGCTGTAGTGGGTTCACCCCAGCCAGCAGCTAAGCACTCACACAGCTACTTGCTCACTCCCTTGACCTCAGTGAGATAGGGAAGAGAATAGGAAGAGCAAAAGTGAGAAAACTCATGGGTCGAGATTAAAAATAGTTCAATAAGTGAAGGAAAGAGGAAAAAAAACAAGTGATGCAAAAGCAACTGCCTCCCACAAGCAGACTAATGCCCAGCCAGTCTCTGAGCAGTGGCCACCTTGGAAGACAACCCCCCCAAAGCCCTTCTTCCCCACCCCCATATTTTTATTGCTGAGCATGATTTTATACAATATGGAATATCCTTTTGGCCAATTTGTCAGTTGTTCTGGCTGTGTCCCCTCCCAAGTTCTTGCCCACCCCCAGCCTATTTGCTGGGGGGTGCACAGAGGAGAAAGCAGAATAGTAAAAAAAAAGAGAAAGCCTTGAGTCTGTACAGGAAGTGTTTGGCAAAATTCAAAACATCGGTGTGTTATCAACACTGTTTTAGCCATAAATCCAAAACACGGCAACGTATGAGATGCTATGAAGAAAGTTGACTATGTCCTGGCCAGATCCAGAGCAAAGGGGTACAGAATTTGTTATAAATATGCATGCAATTATGTAAGCTTTATTGTTTTCCAGGACAGCCAGGCTAATGAAGATATTATCTATGTGAGCCTTGATATTGTTCCTGCGGAAACCTGTGCTTGCCCTCAGTGGGACCTTAAGATTCTATTACATCAGTAACATCAGGTTAAATATGTAATTTAAAAAGTGTCAAAAGAGTAAAAAAAAAAAGGTCACTCTTCTCACTTTATGTTTTTTCCTATTTTGTTTTTGTGGGTTTTACTTGCTTAGGCTTTCTCCACTCAAATTTGGTCTTCTTCTCATAGCAGTAATAACAACATTTGGAAAAGTTTGGTCCACAATACTTTGGCATAGATTGTTCACAGATGCTTTTGCTGGTCATTTTTGTCTTTTTTATGAAATGGCTTACAAGTGAAAAATTGTCACAACATTATATATTGTGACAGTCCTGCTAACACATTGAAAACAAGAGGATCTTCAAATTAAGTCTATGGCAAACCTGTCTGGACTTTTTTCTCCTTCAAAACATAATAAGAATGTTAGTTAACTACTAAAAAAAACAACATTGCATTCACATTATGTTTACTACAGTAAACACATCCCAGATGTTGAGGAAAACTGCCATTTTTCAACAGGAGTTCTCATAAAGCAGCAGCATTTGTTGCATTCCTCAAGACTTGGGAAATCCAGTAAACCTTGTGAGAGAAACAGGATATTCCAGATTAGAATCCTGAAATGAATGTGATGGTATCTCCAGTTTCATTAAAAAAATAAAAAATAAAATAAAAAAAAATCCCCAACATATAAATAAGAAATCCAACATTTCAAAGTGTTAACAAACAATGGAAAATAAGAAATTGCTCCAGTTAATAACACTGTGATTCCTCATGCAGGTAGCTTACTTGCCCAGTTACATTTTTGGCTTTGTACTGGTGAGAACTAAATCAACACTACTGGGTTATTGAGATTCATCACCTAGGAGGTGAATAGGTTTTTAGAGATTCATATTTTTTATACAGAGAAGGTGGTATTGTGGAAAATTACTCACATCTTGATCTGCTAATTATTCTATGACTTGTTCTTTAACACCCTACTATTTGTTTTGTCTTTGCAAACAAAAAATGGAAATTTTCCAAAAGGTTAGGAACATTTCCACAACAAAAGCAAAGCTTAGCTAACCATAACTGTTTGTAGCTTTTTGGAGGTCTTTAGGACTGGAAGAAAACCAGAAAGCTGATATCAAACACTGAATAACATTTTAAGCTTTTAGAGAGGTATCAAAAATATATGGTCAAATGGATTTGACTTTATCATTCCATCTGCTAGTGAATATTTTAAGTGAAACATTCACAGTTGTCAGAATTCTTAGTAAAATTAATTTCTAATTTTAAATTAATGCATATAAGAATGGAACAGAAACTGCATTTCTGCTTATGCTGGCTGATTAGAATTTCTAGTTTCTGCATCTATATATCTGCAGGTATATCTATTTAAATTAGCAGTCCTTGGCAGAGGCTTTACTTTATCATTATTTCTCATTTTATAAATAGATAAAAGTTATTATGCCAGAGTACTAGCACTATCCAATCTGATCTTCGTCCATTCCAAAAGCATTTTTATTATAGCAAGGTGCGAGTCAAAGGACATAATCCATGTATTAAAGGTGTGTGCTAGCACCATACAACAAGGTAAATTGTTATTGATTCATCTTCTTTAGGGAAACAGTTTTTGACAGTGCTGAGGATAGATATAAAGAGATGCAGTTCTAAATACAAAGGATAAAGTTGAAAAGATTTACATTTAAATTAAAAAAGTGGCTGCTGGAAATCAATAATAATAATCAAGGGATTTAGCTTTGGAAACATCATGACATTAAAAAAAAAAATTCAGATTTACAGTTGTTGCCCTTTAGGTACACAGAGAAATCAAGGACAGAATTGATTTTTTTTTTTACATTCCTGTTTCTATTAAATAAGATCAGATAATACTTGAATGTTAAGTATAGTTAAAGTATTTCATATATGCAATATATGCCAAAGTGTATGATTACATGTCTTTATCTGTCTCTGAACTTCATTTATGCTGAACAGTCTCACCTGCATTGTCACTAATGTAATCTAGATCTCACATTTTGTTGGTAGAATGATAATTTTATGTTGTGTCCAATTATTATGTTAAAAAGTGCTCCAGTGAACAGTCAGTAGTTAAGCAGGCAATGAAGTTGAAAATGTAGCTATGTGAAATTCTATTCAGAATCTATCTACCTACTAGCATTTTCCCACCTGATTTCTGTTCTATATGTGAATTATTATGTTCATGAGTACAATGTCTCTCATATCCTGTGGATATAGTACAAAGCATGGCAGTAAGAGACACTCACCAGGCTACACAGCTGTGGGAAAGCAATGAAAGCTAGCACAGAATATGTGGACACCTTCTGCAAACAGACTGAGGAACCTTTAGGTGTTGAATTTAAAAGATATTTATGAACATTTATAGAATATAAAGATGTAAACCTCTGCTAGTAGAAATTCAATAAACTGACAGCTGTATAGCTCACTACCTTTCCCTCCTTAACTTTTGACCACAAATTGAATCAAAAAGATTCATGCTTTGTTGAAATGATAAAAGTTCAGATTAGAGATTCATAATTCATTTGGCTCCTGGATGGTAAGATGAAGTGCCAATGTGATTCTTGCATTCCTCTCAGAAACTATGGAAGTAAAAACATTTCTAGACCTAAAGAGTCTCTCCCTCCCTGTCTCTCTTCCCCCCTCCCACCCTCTTCCCTGCCCCCCCCCCCAAATCTCTGAAGATGGATAATTTTGCTTTAGACTCCCTCTTCCTTCCCCAGTATATTCTGGAGAAAGGGTATTCACATAACTCAACATTCAATGTGGAAAAAAGGGGTTTTTTAGGTCCTATTTCCAGTGTCTGCTTGGTGATCTTATGGAATAGGATGTGACTAAGGTCCTACGTTGGGATTAAGGAAGCTTCAGGTATCTTTTCTGTTTCCACAAGTCAAATGTATTGTTATGGAAAATAAATTTATTTTAATTCTATAAATTTATTTTATTAGCTTCTCAGTATCTCAGTTTGCAACCTACACTGGAAATATTATTTACCTTTAGAATGGAGAATAAGAACGAGAAGAGGGACAACAAGTACCAGCATTAAACTCAGAAATGTTTATGTAATTATCCAAATAGTTTGACCTCAACTTGAGAGTAGAGGCTTTGCTAGAGGTTTTTTTCCTCATCTCTAGAGTCTCTCTCTCTCTCTCTCTCTCTCTGAGTAAAAAAGTGTATTCTTGTATCAGAAAGTATTTGTTTTTTTCTGCCTATGTTTACAGTTGAGCCACTGTTTCAATGTGTATATGCGTCATTAGTTGTAAAAGAGTGCTCAGACTAGGTCTAATCAAACTCTGGTGTGGGTACCAGAAGCAAAGCAGAAGAAATTTGTAGTTATTGTGGGATTTCTTCCCTCCTCTATAATGCATAGTACAGCTGTAGCATAAATCTACCAACTGAACAAAATACATGTATATACTGGGATCTAGTGTCCCTGTTAATCCTTGTGTAAATCTGATAACAAGGATGTCATCAGTTTCTCAGTATCTGATTTAGTAATTACCATTAACTGCCAAAAAGGTATGGCTAAATGAAATAATATCTTGTTCTTCTACAGTAATTTTTGCCAATAATTCTCAAAGTTCTTAAAAAAAAAAAAGCTTTCATTATCCTCATTTTAAATTGGGACACAGAGAGGGGAAAAGTAACTTGCTTGAGGGCATTGACAGTTGAGGTCTGATGACTCTTGCTGCAGTATATGAAAAATATTACTACTCGTCGCTGCCTACTTTGCTTCTGTCTATAGGTTACCATCTCTCCAGCAGTCATCAGAAGGGAAAGGGTGCCCATATTTCAGTTACACTATACTAAGGCAAAGGACTTTACCCTAATCTATTAATTAATGAAGATGCTAGACCATTTTACTAATGTGTGGTTATACCACCTACTTTGCTGAAGAGAAATAACTTCTGGTGAAAGGAAAAGAAGACAATAGAAGGAAGCATCTGCTTTGTCTGCAGAGTAATACCTAGAATTTTTCCAGAACTGCCCATCAACGTCCTACATTGCCTGATTACTGAGTCAGGAAAAGGATGTGAGTCCCCTACTACATTATCCAGTATAACATACTTCCTCAGTTACTGATATTTAAACACAGTATTAGAAAGCATTAAACTGGTTTCCCATATTAGAAAAATACTTTAGACAGTCTGGGGAAGAATTTGACCTTCTATTTTTGAAGTTCCTCTTTGTCACAATCCTTCTCCTGTGGGGAAGACACCTCTGTGTCTGAGGTTTGTTCTCATATTTACCCTGAAAGGCACTCTTTCATTTTAAGTTCTGAATGGAACAACTTCCTTAGCACCAGGAAGTGGAGAAAACTCCAATTCAGTTCTAACTTTTTATACATACCTGCATTATAGTTCTCCTTATATTTCCCCTTTCTGTCTTAGTGATTTGACTGTTCTTTAGAATTAACTTTTTTGAGGAATAAAGTCTTTGGATATACTTTTATAATATGTCTACTGAATTAGTTTTAATTTTAGTGACACAGTATCAACAAATGATGTGTCAAAATTACAATGAAAAATTCAGAAGTGGAGCTTGTGAAACATGCTATCAGGTTTCATCAGAGGCTTGAATATGATCTTAATTGGCACAGCTTTAATATCATTAAGAGTTTTACATATGCTTCAGCTAGTGTTCATGCAGATGAGAACAAATATCAATATCCATCTGTCAAGTAAGTGCAGCACATACAGTATCATAGAACCTTAAAATAAGTCAGGTATGGTTTCTAAATATGATTCAAGCCACTGTAGTGTGCAATAGCACAAGCAGGCTAAGGGGTTTGCTCACCTTGATTTGCCTTCTAATTAAAGACAGGCCTGCGTGAAAACCTTGGAACTGGATACCTCTTTTTGAAAAAAAAGTGTGACTGCAAATTTGAGCTTCTCAGGAGTGCACCTATCTGTATTAATCCTAGATCTAAAAAATTTCAGAGGTTGTGAGAATTTGGCTGTGTTACATCTATGCATATTTTGCTTGGCATTGTGTCCGTAGACAGACCATTAAATGAAAGTAGTCGTTTATAGACAGAGTCACAGCACATCTATGTGAATATAAGTATGTATATATATAAGACAAAAAATACGCAAATTACTATATTTTCATAGCTGTGTTACTGACTTCTACAACCTGTCTTTAAGAACTAAAAAAAAAAGCTTCATTCCTTTGATGAGAGCAGATGGAAGAGTCCCGTATGTGTAGAGAGAGCTTGGCAAATTTCAAGAATTTGTTAACTTCAGTAGTTTTCATTTGGAATTACAAGATAGCAGTTGTGTCAAAACTATACTTGCTATCCAGCTTTTTACCACAACCTCTTTTCTATGTTGCAGTTATACCCTTTTTAGTGGAAAGAAAGAAAGTTTGTGAAAAGAGGAAATAAAAAAAATTGAAATATACTAGGGCACATATTAAGTTTTCATTTTCTAATATTGGGGGCGGGGAGGGAACAAACTCCTATAACTGTGGAATAGAAAGATTAAAGATCTTGTCTTCATTTACAGATTTTGAAAGTTGGAAAAGATTTGTCCAAAGATTGACATGCTAAGAAAGAAGAAATGGATTTCTATTAACATCTTATTTCACAGAATATTAATCAAATTGATCAGTGTATTGTACTATAGGAAGAACACATCTTGTAGCTTGGAAAACAAAAGTTTAAGTAAGAAGAACTGTGGATCATTAATGCTTTGTTTCAGTTTTGGAGCAGTTCATACCTTTGCTTTTGCAAAGAAGTTTCATACCTCTCCTTTTCTGGCATAATGCATCATTCAAATAAAAGAAAAAAGAGTGGTGTTTCTGTTTTGGTTTGTTTTGGTTTGTTTTTACAATGTTAAAATTATTGAAAAGTAAGTATGTTGGTTTAATGGAAACCTCCCCCCACATAAAATATTTGAGTTGAGTGTAGAGCCAAAACCTTAGCTGTAAAGTAAAGATATGTGAATAAAAGTGAGCAACCGCTTTACAAAATGTCTTTTTCTTTTCTAGGAGAAAAAAAAAGATAAAATATGAAGAACTGTATTCTGAACATAATAAGACAAGTGGATGTTCAATACCTGATTTAAGAATTTCATAGAAGATTCATCACAAGTTTCCTTTCTGCTTTTGGGTATAATGGGAGATTTCAGAAATGACATAGGATCAAGAACAAAGCTGAAGGGCATTATCATATAAAGGTTTGGAGGATTACACATTCACAATTCCTTCAACACGTGCTATACAGAGCCTCTCTGTACAACAGAGAGTGAGCTTAAGAACAAGTTATGACTAAATGTCTAGTCAAGTAAATCCATATATAAGCTAAAGATGAGGTGAAGAAGTAGCTCTAGTACTGTATACAAGGTAATTCTGAACTAAGCCAGCTATGACATCACCAGTTTGCTTTCAGGAGTGTAGACCTCAGAGCCAAGTATGGCAAGAGGGTACAGAAAGAACTTAAAGAAGGTATCCTCCAGTACATGGTAAAGTTGGTGGGAGTTAATCCTATACAAATAATGGTTGATTTTTCACTCTTTTTCCTTAAACTTTCATCCCTTAGCCAATTAAAGGAGTTTAAATAGAACTATGTAAAAGCAATATAAAAAGACAGAAAATAAAGCCTGAAAAGTTTAATTTTTAAAAATATGTCTCGCATAGAATCTCATCCTTTTAAAAATATCTCCTTTAACCTATTGTTTGTAAATCAAGCCTCATTTGAAGTCTGTCTCTAAGCGATGTATGTTATAGATCCATGAATTTAACTGAAAATGTGGCACATTTATTTTACATTTCCTTTTCAAAGTATGGTTTTGAGATAGTGGACTTACACACAAATAATAAATGTAAGATAATAAATTCATCCCTGATGTAGTGTCATTGATTTCAAGAGTAATTCTGGCCCAGTTATTTGGAAATATATTTTTCAAAGGTTTCATTATCTCATAGTAATTTTTCATTTCACTAGGGAAACCAAAGACATGCAAAAGGAGCAAGAAAAAGAATCAGAAACAATTAAATGCACTTGTGATAGTAATTTCTTCTGTACCCAAAGAGAATTTAAAGCCTATTATTTAGCTTTCTACAGAAAAGACAGAAAGAAGATGCAATAAAGTGAATAATATATCAAATGTTAAGATACAAAAGATTTATCATAAGAATTTTTTCTATCCTTTCTAAAATAATAAAGTTGAGTCATCAGTAGATTAGAGTATTTATTTGGCAAAGGCTAAATATATTGCATTTATCAGAATCACTCCATGGAACTCACTTATACTGTGGAAACAAATATGTAAGGTTATTCAGAAAAGGTCAGTACATGTTCTCCTATGGGGAAAAAAAAAATCATTTCAAAGCCAGAACCAATTCGGTATCTATCATTATGTCAAGCTGGTTTGTCCCTTTGTGACTTGCGAAGACATTATTCAGGATTCAAATGTATCAAGGTCTTCCACCATCCAAGATTAGGCAGTGGGAGCTGTTGCTCTATGTATAATGGGACAATGTAGGTTTTCTTCTTGTCTTGGATGTTTCAGAAAACCTGATTAAAAGGTTTCTGATTTCTTAAGCCAAAACTTGGGCTCTAATCTAGAGCTACTTGAGAAAAAATGGAGAAATATTGGGAAAAAATTTATTAAAGATTGACCTTTCCTGCATGTGAAGAGAAGCCCCTTGGAGTGCCTTTCATACAATTGGGAGCTGCAGTCACATGTTGTTATTAAAACTTATGTGTTAGGGCATAAATTGATCACTAGCTAGAACCAGGAAAAAATGTCTTTGCTAAATCTGGGGGGGAGGGGGTGGAATATGAGAAATATGTACTGTGCAGTTTTTTCACTAGATACATTTTCATTTGATTTTTTGTTTGAAGCCAGTCCCACTTCCAAGCCCACCTTTGGCAAGGTAATAGTAGATTAGAGTTCATAAATGTCAAGTGGTCTCTTCACCTCAGCTTGCAGCAGGACAAGTTTATACTCAGGGACCGCTTTCTTTGTTCATTCTGGTGATAAAAAAGGCTTCTGCAGTAGGTGAAGGATTTATAAGTCCCTTACTCTGTCCTTTCTTTGTTTTCTTTTTTTTTCTTGCAGTATCATGTTACCTGTAATTCATTAATGAGTAGACCATCTGCAAAATCTGTGTTTTAACAATCATCTGTTTCTACAATCTCAGACTGACTTTGCTGCAGTGTGCTAGAGTGCAGAAGAGTGAACTGTCAGCAGCAACTGATTTATAAGAGTGATTTACCTTCTGGAGAGTGTAATTATGTTCATAGTTAAGAATTAATCAGGTGAGAGAATTATAGAATAATCACACTCTTGACTTTGGAAGGACAAACTAAATGGAGATTGTTCCACCGAGTCATCTCAGCAGATGGAGATCTCTTTACTCTTTAACAGCTGGAAGACCAGATTTCCAGGATAGTTGTCTTTATTTTTTTAAAAGAGAGAAAATGAGCAATCTTGCAGTGGTTACCTTTCAGCTCACATAGGTGAAAATACATGAGAAAGGTGGAGCAAGAATAAAATACATTAGCAAGCATGAAATTAAAATAAATCAGATAAAATTCTAGCTGAGATTTTTTTTAATTTGCCATTATGACATTGTGTACAGTTCTGTGAATATAAGAAAGGTTTCTCTCTGTCTCTGCTGACTAAAAGACTTTTCTTTTTCTTCTTAATAATGTGTGATGTCTTTTACATTTCAACCTTCTTGGTATGTGTTCTTTAACAGTTATGTTTTATCAAACTTCATGGCAGTTCGATCTTCATTTGAAGATGCCACACCGTCTGAAAGTCAAAAGGCTAAAAGATGAGATTTTCCAGGTAGTTTCTTAGGGACTCTACAGGATTTTTTTCTGAAATATATTTTGCGTTACATTTTGTCTGAGCTCACTGCTACCTTTTATAGGTAAAATCTTATCCTAGGCACTGCCAGTCAGATATGTCATGTGCAATCATATATAGCATGTAGGGGATATTGACTTTGTGAGGTACTTTGCACAGTGAAAAGTCTCCTTTGGTTCCAATGGACCTTCATTAAAGTTTGTGAGGTTCATCACCTCCAATGAAGTGGAGGTGATCGTTTCACTTATTATGTGTGAGGCTGGAATACTTCAGGAAGTGTGCTGTCAAACAAGTGTTAGTTACACCTATTATAAAGATGTCTCAGGTTCTCCACATTATACTTATATCTGGTACATCAAGGCACAATCTCCTTTCCTAGCCTAATGGGAAACATGGTCTTGAGCAAACTAACTGCACAGAAAAATGGTCACAAGCAGATTCTACCAGAATTTCCTTGACTTTAAGCAGCCACAGTTCCTTGTGTAGTGACAACATGTAGTCCCTAGCAGCTAAAGTCACAATTTACTTTTTACTTCAAAAATAATATGAGATAGTGAGCTCTGTAGGAGGACACACTATCTTCTTCTGTTTTTTTGCAGACCCAATGAGCTATCAAATGGGTCTGAGTCTGGAGCAGCCATTAGAACCACTGCAATATTAATGGTAGATACATTTAATCTTCCCCAAAGGAAATAGGTTTATGATGAAAAAGCTGTGAACCCTCTTGCATTCAGGCAGGAGAGAGAAAAGATCCAGAAATTCAACACATTGTTTTCATGTGAGCAGAATTTCTGACAGGAAAGGTGAAAACTCACTTTCTAAATCAAACATGCTGTAGTGTGTGGGCTGAGCTTCATTTGGCTTTCCTGCCTCATTATGCCTCCTTATCCCTACAGCAGGGGTTTTTTTTAACAGTGTTTGAAAAGTCACCTTTGGGACTAGACAAATTATCCTTCCTGTTATGTCATGTTCTCAAGGAGACTATGCTATGGCATTAATTTTAGTAAGAAAAAAAGACCGTAATGTCCACATTGGCAAATAAATGGTCCAGTATTTATTTACATATCTCCCAAGTGTTTCTCAAAGGACCCATTCAAGATGAAATTCTGTCTGACCCAAAGAAGACAAAGGTGTTTTGTGCCCCATTTGCACAGAGGGAGCTACGTATTAAGGTAGTAGTCGGCATATCATTATGCATAATTATAACTATAATTACAGCTCTTTATTTCCCTGTCTCTCTGAGTTGCCACCTGCAATAATCTGGATCACTTACATTTAGCATAAATGTAGTAATTTTTAAAGCGTAGATAATAGCATTTGTTTTTTCTGAAAAACAAAGCTGTATAGAAACCAATGACCATACAGATTTTTTCTTTTCCGAGCCTTTACAAGCTTTCTTTAGAATCCTGTGATTTGGCAGCCACTTTATAAGCATGTACTGTCTTAGCTATATTCAAAGCAGAAAATGTAAATATTAATTCCAAGAACATCAGACTTCAAAGTTTTGGGGCCTACAGAAGTCCCCAGAAATGCATATGACTAAGTCATCAATAAGTTATAGAGTAACAAGAATTTCAGCCTTACAAATACAAAATTTTATGCTGTTCAGCATGTCTGTCTAGTTTCAGGTCCCTTCCTAAAACATAAGTGTGTATTGTGTTCATATTTCTGAGGACCCTTACTGACAAATCTTACACCATATTTTGTGAATGAGTTCCTGAAACTTACCCACACGAGGTACTAAGGATTCAATGAGAGATACAGTTCAAACCTTATCCAACATTAGTCCATAAATTACAGAGCAAGTTTTCCTTCTCACATATGCTATGCAGTACATGTCCATGGATAGGTCCTGCAAATAAACCTGATCTTAAGTCTACTTTCTTCCTAGTTCTAAGCACAGGTATCCGTCCTCCTGCGACAGTAATGACTGGTGGCCTCCATATAGCTTGTCCTATTTCTTCACCAACAGTGTTTCCCTCTTCACATCAGAGAAGAGCTGGCACTGATGTGTGGAATCCCCTAAACAAACACTGTTTTGGGGATCAGGGCAGTCTTTTGACTTTGTGGGCAGCAATCAGTTATTCAGAGAAAAATACTATCATAAAATATAGGCTTTAAAGAGTACCCCACTTTTCATGTTTGATGAGTGTTGCCTATCTGAGTCCACTTAAGGTCTCAGACAATGTACTCATGGAAAAAGATCCACTAGAACTCAGTAGGGATGGAATTCATGTCTAACAGTTTACCTTTGTCTTTTATTTTTATGTTAAATTCTATAGGATCATTAGAAATAAGAATGTGCAATTTTTGTATTAAATTCAAAGGCTTTATAACACAACATTAAAGCTTGGTAATGATACTGAAAGCTTAGGTCATGTCTAGCTTTTGAATATTTGCCTGTGATTCTTCTCTGTCTCTATCTCATCTTAATTGTAATAATTAATACTTAGTACATGTTCACTGCTTTATATTATATATGCAGAATGCTGTTCAAAGAGCAGTTAATGAATCTTCACAACTCCCCATTTACATAGCTAAGTTCAACTTTTAAAAATCAAGAAATGATTTGCATTTGGGGGATACTGTGATATGTTTTCAGTAT
Organism: Aptenodytes patagonicus; assembly: GCF_965638725.1. Classification (NCBI taxonomy): domain Eukaryota; kingdom Metazoa; phylum Chordata; class Aves; order Sphenisciformes; family Spheniscidae; genus Aptenodytes; species Aptenodytes patagonicus. Next base: position 40,169,603 of record NC_134955.1, on the reverse strand, counting down.
AGAGCATATTACCACAGGGAATTTTACTAGAAGTAACGGGAATTTGAAAAGTCCCTTCCTGAATCTGCAGAGTCCTGGTGTGTGAGAAAAAGGAAGGAAAGATGTGAAAGTAGTGCAGTAGCAGTGGCTGACCCTACTAACAAGGGAGCACACAGGATTTTTCACATCTGGAAAATTCTACAGGAAACATTTGTTTCTATCAGACTCCTCTTTTCTTACTATGTATAACCATAGCAGAAAATCAGAACATAAAGCTAATTATATTTGCTTGGTTCTCACAGCAATAACAATATTCTATCATTGTGAAGAAGCACAGAGAAAGGACAAGAAGAGACATATAAGTGACCAGAGAATGGCAGCCCTGCAAAATTTCAGCAGCTGCATAGAAACCAAGCCACTTTATGCTGTTAAAGCATTTCCCTTGTCCCTCCTACAGGGAAAGCCCACTGGATGTGCTTGTTTCTTTTTATGTAGGAAAGAGACCCACATAGTGTTATCCCTATGGTTTTTAATTTCCTATTTCAGATGGCTTTATTAATCTCTCAGCTGGTCACCTACAGATGCTAACTGTGCTCCCTAAAACAGCTCTGCTGGACTCTGGAAACTCACTTTCTATTATGTTATTTTCACAAAAAAAATAAAGGGGGGCAGGGAACAAGGGGAAAGGAAAGGAAAAGAAAAAAGAAAGGTTGTGTATCTCCAGCTTTAGTAAATACCTGAAGAAAGAAGTGAGTTATTTTCAAGCATTTTTTTTTTCCTTTCCTAGAATAAAAAGGTATGAAGTGTCTCACTCCTAAGGAGAAAGTCCACTAAAATATCAGCATAAAAAGATAGTTCTTTAGAGAACTATCCAGCTGATTATGTGCTGAACAAGAAGCTCTAGTTTTTCTAGGTTTTTTTCCTGTGTTCACACTGGGACATCAGTAATTTTGAGGAAATTCAGACTCGCAGTCTTGCCTAGTGGTTTTCCTTGCTACTTAAGGATTGCTGTGGCATTACCTCTTTTTTGTTTGTTTTCCAAGGTAGTCTTAAGGTCCTAAGAAAACTTATGTCAAAATGATGATGTTTAATAGACTATGCAGACTGCTTATGGAAGCCAAGAATCAGTGTACACTTGTGTCTATTTAAACTGGCTTCTCAGTCTGTAAGTGGGCAGAATGAAAAGTGAAAAACTAACAAATTGACCTGGCGGTAGAACGTTAAGTGCTCATTGCTGTGCATAGCTTATGCAAGTTTTTGTTCAAGTCTTGAATTCTGAAATGGTTGATGAGCCATGTTTTTTTCTGTCGTTAAGGAAATAGGCCGCCCAACTTCTAGACATTGGAAAAGATAAACTTTAGTAAGAAATTAATTTATGCATCAGAATTTGGCAAATTCTTTTGGCTAAAAATCTCAATAAAGATCCATTATGTAAGGCAGCAGAGAACTGCAACCACCCTGGTGAGGTCATACCCGCTGCGGTCAGAGTAAAGTTTCATTTCCAAAGGAAGCTTGTATTTCTTTTGCTTATGCAAAATGCATGGAGAAAGATACTTTATATCCATTTCATAATGTTATGACCCTTCTGATGAAAAACCTTGTGAACATCATAATGAATTCCAGAGGATATAGGGAGTGTCTATCATTCTAATAGTATTTATTATTCATAACAAAGTATGAAGCAAGTTGGGATAGATTATTCCTTGTCGGACATACATTGCTAAGTCCCACAGACTTTTCTGTACGTATAATAGAGTTTCAGTGGTATAATTTTTAATGTAGAGGATAGTCATAAAAACTAAAAGACATACTACTGGTTCAGCCTTTTATCTTCAAGCAGCTGGAGAGGAGAGGAGAGGAGAGGAGAGGAGAGGAGAGGAGAGGAGAGGAGAGGAGAGGAGAGGAGAGGAGAGGAGAGGAGAGGAGAGGAGAGGAGAGGAGAGGAGAGGAGAGGAGAGGAGAGGAGAGGAAGGGAAAGGAAGGGAAAGGAAGGGAAAGGAAGGGAAAGGAAGGGAAAGGAAGGGAAAGGAAGGGAAAGGAAAGGAGAGGAAAGGAGAGGAAAGGAGAGGAAAGGAGAGGAAAGGAGAGGAAAGGAGAGGAAAGGAGAGGAAAGGAGAGGAAAGGAAAGGAAAGGAAAGGAAAGGAAAGGAAAGGAAAGGAAAGGAAAGGAAAGGAAAGGAAAGGAAAGGAAAGGAAAGGAAAGGAAAGGAAAGGAAAGGAAAGGAAAGGAAAGGAAAGGAAAGGAAAGGAAAGGAAAGGAAAGGAAAGGAAAGGAAAGGAAAGGAAAGGAAAGGAAAGGAAAGGAAAGGAAAGGAAAGGAAAGGGAAAAGAAGAAAAGAAGAAAAGAACTATTTATGTATAGAGGTAAGGAGAATTTTTCTTTTTGCACAGAAATATCTCAGTCATTTTGAGTAGTGGTTTTATCATGCACACTCCAGTCTTTCACATATGTCCAATAGAGGAGGAGTTAAGGCTAATATGAGGGAGGTTTCTTTTGCTCAGAAAGCCACTAATTTATCTCTGACTACCATGGCAAGTTAGACAATGGAAATGTGGTAGAAAGCCAAATAACACCTTTTCTGTTAAGAAGCCTCAGGCTTGCTTTCAGTGAAAAGCTGACCTCCAATAGTTTATGTTTCTTTGTTATATTTCCAAGTGAGATGGAAGAAATATGGAACATCATTTACAACAAGACTCTGACAAGCACTCTGCATAGTGCATGTGAAGAGTGAATTGCAGTTGCTCAGAATAATGATTGTGAGTAAAATCATAACTCACTTTAAGGTCACAGCAAATTTTAATGAAAAGAAGAACCCGAGTATATTAACTTCAGCTATTTACAAACTGCATGTTGAGCAAAGATAAGGCCATGAGTTGAACAGTAACCAAGAGAGTAACCAAGACTGGTATTTTCTTTAGCCCAAACACATTTCTCATTTCCCTGACTTATGCAGGTAGCCTTAGAAGACAGACTCTGTTTTCGTTAATCCAGCTGACACCATCACAAAGCAATAGTTATTGTTTATTCTGTTGGCTCTGCTGGAATTTTAAACAAGACACTGCATACAAATCTTTTGTCATACATAAATTATTTCAGTATAAGAACAGAACAGATGACAGAACTGATAGTCATTATCAGGTCTGACTAACCACCTATGAGCATTAAGAACATAGGTGTATTTATGCCTGTTTTGTGCGTTGTTTAGCAATGTATGAAGTCTATGTCAGTTGCATCTGACATATAGCAATGTCTTGAGCTTCTCCTGAGATCTTTTCCTAAACCACGAGTAGAATTGTCATAGGCCTCACAACAATCATATACCTGTAACTCATTTCTAAAAATATCTGTTGCCCTCCATATTCACTCCTGGAATATCTAAATCCTAAATACCTGTAAAAGGCTAAACATTTTATATGTAGTATCTTGGTACTGAATAGAGACACCCATACAACAAGAGTCAAAATATTTCTTTACTTCACAGGCATGTAGTAGTGAGCATATTTACTGGGTTTTGGTGATGAGTTTGGGGTTCTGGTTAGGTGTACCTTCCAAAAGAAGGGAATCATAAATGCTTGACATATGTTTAAATACAATTAGAGTTAAATGTGTAACTTTTTACTCTTTTTTGAAAATTTAAGTCATAAGTATGAAATTAAATGTATTTTTAAATGGCCAGTCCAAACTCTAGAGTATCACAAAATGTTCCTGTACTTTTAAATCATTCTTACTATATAGTCTAAGCTCCATAATAATTCATAAATCAAAACATTTAATTACCAATGTGTTGGTATGATTTGTAATCCTACTGCAGAACTTGTCATTATGTAATTTTTTATATCTGTTTCCTGATGTAAGGTAAGAAACAATATAAAAATATTTTCATGTGTTTAATTCCCACTAAAATCCCAGGAAGGAAATCAGTATAAGGACTTTCCTGACTTTGAACATCTGCAGTGCAGATTCTTAAGAAACTTTATAAAACCACACATCTGTAAGTTCAATTTTTAGTTTCCTAATCCTAAATTTAAACATAGTGTCCTGGTTTTGGCTGGGATACAGTTAATTTTCTTTCTAGTAGCTGGTACAGTGCTGTGTTTTGGATTTAGCATGAGAATAATGTTGATAACACACTGATGTTTTAGTTGTGGCTAAGCAGTGCTTACACTAGTCAAGGACTTCTCAGCTTCTCCTGCCCTGCCAGCAAGAAGCTGGGAAGGGGCACAGCCAGGACAGCTGACCCAAACTGGCCAAAGGGACATTCCATACCATATGACATCGTGCGCATTATATAAATTGGGAGGAGTTGGCCAGGGGGCGGTGACCGCTGCTCGGGAACTGACTGGGCATCGATTGGTGGGTGGTGAGCAATTGCATTGTGCATCACTTATTTTGTATATTCTTTTATCATTATTATTATTATTATTATTATTATTATTATTAATTATTATTATTATTATTTTCGCTTCCTTTTCTGTCCTATTAAACTGTCTTTATCTCAACCCATGAATTTTACTTTTTTTTCCCAATTGCCTCCCCCATCCCACTGGGGGTGGGGGGAGTGAGTGAATTGCTGTGTGGTGTTTAGCTGCCTGCTGGGTTAAGCCACAACACATAGAATCATAGAATGTTTTGGGTTGGAAGGGACCTTAAAGATCATCTAGTTCCTCCCCCTTGCCATAGGCAGGGATACCTTCCACTAGATCAAGTTGCTCAAAGCCGCAACCAACCTGGCCTTGAACACTTCCACGGAGGGGGCATCCACAACTTCTCTGGGCAACATGTTCCAGTGTTTCACCACCCTCACAGTAAAGAATTTCTTCCTAATATCTAATCTAAATCTACCCTCTTCCAGTTTAAAACTGTTACCCCTTGTCCTATCACTACAGTCCCTGATAAAAAGTCCCTCCCCATCTTCCCTGTAGGCCTCCTTTAAATACTGAAGGGCTGCTATAAGGTCTCCACGGTGTACACCTTATATGGTGTAATGACATGGAAGTCTGGTTGGATGTTCTCCCCATTAGAATGTTACTTAGTCTTTTCTTAGTCAATTCTGCATCATAAAAAGGTAAAAACCACAGAACAGTTGAAATGAACAAGTACTGAGCTGCTATGATTGCAAATGAGATAGTTGGCTTTTATAATCCTTGCTTCTCATTTGTCCCTTGATCCTTCTTTTCCCATGTTCTGAAACATTGTGTTGCGCGCGCTGACAGCTTAATATGCAACCTTCCTGAAAGGTCTTTAAGCTGACTTCCATACATAGGCCATTCCATTTGTTTCAGTAGTACAGCAGCATGACAGAAATTTTATTAACTGCACTTCATGCTACAGGATATTTTTCCTTTATTTCTGGTGGCTCTTCTACCCAGCTCTTCTTGCGTATTACCTGTAGCATCTGAAATTCAATCTACTGGGTGGACTTTGCCACATGAACATCATTACCTTTTGAATTTGTTTTATTTCTCAGGGAGTAGAAATAATGGGTGGAAAAATGTATTATTTACCCTAATAAATTTATATATAATATTTCCTGGTTGTATTTTTAAAAATTAAAAATAAGAAATTAAATAAAATAACTCCATTCTTTTCTTAATATTAACTAAAACTCAATGGAATAAAAATTGTGTTTACTTTGCTTGAACTTAGTAGTTGTCTTTATGCCATAAAATACAAATTTAGAATTACATGTGTTTATTTTTAAAATAAGCAAAATTATAAAATTTTGGATGCCTATATACCTTAAGGAATCTGACACCAGCAGTTCTATAAGTACTGCTGATATTAACTCTGTGACAAACTGTCAGGTACAGTTTGCATTCATTGCCAGAAAATAATCCTTATGAATTTCACATGTTTTTGTTTGGACACACATGTATGTTTTGTATAACTACTTTTCTGCATGCTGATATAAATTAACAGTCATTTTAATGAAACATTTAAAGAGTAATATCATTTTAGAATGTTTAAAAATCCAACATCAAGAACAAATCGTGAAAGCCTGAGGTTGCTCTATGCAATAACTCTTGAGGGTGCCTGTGCTAATCTCAGTAATTTAAAGTGACATTCGAGGGATGTCCATAAGTATCTGTGCATCCAAGGTACTATGAAGCTTCTCATTACAGGAAACAAAATGTGTCTTTTTGGACCAGAAAGTAAAGCAAGCAAGGCACAGCACTTTTACGGGCTACCTGGAGAATGATGTGAATACTTTGGAGTATGCAGACTCCAAAATGTTCAGGTGGTATTAGAAAATACTATGGGTTTTTTTGTCATAAATGATATACAACATTCTATTTACAGTCAGTTTTTAATCTAAGAGCAAAGATAGTTTGGAGCATTTTCAAAGCACACACAAACCTGATTTTTTTAACTGAAGAGATACTTTTGGGCTGGGAGAAATTTTTTTGCCAGAAAACAAGGAAGGATAAAAGGAAAGAATGAGAGCTATGTGGAGAGCCCTGGAGGTTTAGTTTTGCTGGTTTTGCTGCTGCAGAATCATAGAATCATAGAATCATTGAGGTTGGAAAAGACCTCTAAGATCATCGAGTCCAACCATCAACCCAACACCACCATGCCCACTAAACTATGGGCTTAGGGAGCGCCGCATCTACATGTCTTTTAAATACTTCCAGGGATGGGGACTCAACCACTTCCCTGGGCAGCCTGTTCCAATGTTTCACCACTCTTTCAGTAAAGAAATTTTTCCTTACATCCAATCTAAACCTTCCCTGGCGCAACTTGAGGCCATTTCCTCTCGTCCTATCGCTTGTTACTTCGGAGAAGAGACCGACACCCACCTCACTACAACCTCCTTTCAGGGAGTTGTAGAGCGCGATGAGGTCTCCCCTCAGCCTCCTTTTCTCCAGGCTAAACAACCCCAGTTCCCTCAGCCGCTCCTCATAAGACTTGTTCTCCAGACCCCTCACCAGCCTCGTTGCCCTTCTCTGGACACGCTGCAGCACCTCAACGTCCTTCTTGTAGTGAGGGGCCCAAAACTGAACACAGTATTCGAGGTGCAGCCTCACCAGGGCCGAGTACAGGGGCACGATTACTTCCCTACTCCTGCTGGCCACACTGTTTCTGATACAGGCCAGGATGCCATTGGCCTTCTTGGCCGCCTGGGCACACTGCCGGCTCATGTTCAGCCGGCTGTCGACCAACACCCCCAGGTCCTTTTCCGACAGGCAGCTTTCCAGCCACTCTTCCCCAAGCCTGTAGCGCTGCATGGGGTTGTTGTGGCCAAAGTGCAGGACCCGGCACTTGGCCTTGTTGAACCTCATACAGTTGGCCTCGGCCCATCGATCCAGCCTGTCCAGGTCCCTCTGCAGAGCCTTCCTACCCTCGAGCAGATCAACACTCCCGCCCAACTTGGTGTCGTCTGCAAACTTACTGAGGGTGCACTCGATCCCCTCATCCAGATCATCAATAAAGATATTGAACAAGACCGGCCCCAGTACTGAGCCCTGGGGAACACCGCTCATGACCGGCCGCCAACTGGATGTAACTCCATTCACCACAACTCTCTGGGCCCGGCCGTCCAGCCAGTTTTTAACCCAGCGCAGAGTACACCTGCCTAAGCCATGAGCCGCCAGCTTCTCTAGGACACTGCTGTGGGAGACGGTGTCAAAGGCCTTACTGAAGTCCAAGTAGACCACACCCACAGCCTTTCCCTCATCCACTAGGTGGGTCACCTGGTCATAGAAGGAGATCAGGTTGGTCAAGCAGGACCTTCCTTTCATGAATCCGTGCTGGCTAGGCCGGATCCCCTGGTTGTCCCACTCATGCCTTGTGAGCGCCCTCAAGATGAACCGCTCCATAATCTTCCCCGGCACCGAGGTCAGGCTGACAGGCCTGTAGTTCCCCGGATCCTCCTTCTGGCCCTTCCTGTAGATGGGCATCACATTGGCAAGCCTCCAGTCATCCGGGACCTCCCCCGTTAACCAGGACTGCTGATAAATGATGGAGAGTGGCTTGGCAAGCTCCTCCGCCAGCTCCCTCAGCACTCTCGGGTGGATCCCATCCGGCCCCATAGACTTGTGAGCGTCCAGATGGTGTAGCAGGTCATTGACTGCTTCCTCTTGGATTATGGGGGGTTCATCCTGCTCGCCGTCCCTGTCTTCCAGCTCAGGGGGTTGAATACCCTGAGGATAACTGGTCTGCCTGTTAAAGACTGAGGCAAAGAAGGCATTAAGTACCTCAGCCTTTTCCTCATCCTCCGTGACAGTGTTGCCCCCCACATCCAATAAAGGATGGAGATTCTCCTTGGCTCTCTTCTTGTCATTAATATATTTGTAAAAACTTTTTTTGTTGTGTTTAACGACAGCGGCCAGATTGCGTTCTAGCTGGGCTTTTGCCTTTCTCATTTCTTCTCTGCATGACCTAACGAGATCCCTGTACTCTTCTTGAGTCGCCTGCCCCTTCTTCCACAAGTGGTAAACTCTCCTTTTTTTCCTGAGTCCCAACAAGAACTTCCCATTCAGCCAGGCCGGTCGTCTTCCCCACCCGTTCTTCTTACAGCGTATGGGGACAGCCTGCTCCTGCGCCTTTAAGACTTCCTTCCTGAAGTACGTCCAGCCTTCCTGGACCCCTTTGCCCTTCAGGACTGTCTTCCAAGGGACTCTCTCAACCAGTGTCCTGAACAGGCCAAAGTCCGCCCTCTGGAAGTCCATGGTTGCGGTTTTGCTGGCCCCCCTCCTTACTTCATCGAGAATCGAGAATTCTATCATTTCATGGTCGCTAAACCCAAGACGGCCTCCGACCACCACATCTCCCACCAGTCCTTCTCTGTTTGTAAACAGCAGGTCAAGCGAGGCACCTCCCCTGGTAGGCTCACTTACCAGCTGTGTCAGGAAGTTGTCTTCTAGACACTCCAGGAACCTCCTAGACTGCTTCCTCTCTGCCGTGTTGTATTTCCAGCAGATGTCCAGGAAGTTGAAATCCCCCATGAGAACAAGGGCTAGCGATTGTGAGACTTCTGCCAGCCATTTGTAGAACACTTCATCCACCTATTCATCCTGGTTGGGTAGTCTATAACAGACTCCCAGCAGGATATCTGTCTTGTTGGCCTTCCCCCTCATCCTTACCCATAAACACTCGACTGTATCATCATCACAATCATTGAGCTTTAGACAATTGAAATACTTCCTAACATACAGAGCCACCACACCACCTCTCCTTCCTCGCCTGTCCCTTCTGAAGAGTTTATAGCCATCCATTGTAGCACTCCAGTCGTAAGAGTCACCCCACCATGTTTCTGTGATGGCGACTAAGTCATATCTATCCCACTGCACAATGGCTTCCAGCTCCTCCTGTTTGCCGCCCATGCTGTGTGCATTGGTGTAGATGCACTTGAGCTGGGCTATCGATTTCGCCCCCAGCATTGGCATGTTACCTCTAGGCTCATCTCTAGTGAGCCTGGTTTTATCCCCCTCCCCCTTCGAACCTAGTTTAAAGCCCTCTCGATGAGCCCCGCCAATTCATGAGCGAGAATCTTTTTCCCCCTGTGAGACAGCTTAACTCCATCTGTCACCAGCAGGCCCGGTGCCATGTAAACCTCCCCATGATCAAAAAAACCAAAATTCTGCCGATGGCACCAGCCCTTGAGCCACCTGTTGATCAGGTGTGTTTTCCTGTTCCTTTCAGTATCCTTCCCTGCCACTGTAGGGATAGAGGAAAACACTACCTGTGCTCCCGATCCTTCAACCAGTCGCCCCAGTGCCCTGAAGTCCCTTTTGATCACTGCAGGACTTCTCTCTGCAACCTCATCACTGCCAGCCTGTATAACCAACAGCGGGTAGTAGTCAGAAGGCCATACCAGACCAGGGAGTTTCCTAGTGATGTCTCTGACCCTGGCCTCAGGGAGGCAGCAGACTTCCCTGTGGGACAGGTCCGGTCGGCATATTGGGCCCTCTGTTCCCCTCAGAAGGGAATCGCCTACGACAATTACCCTCCTTTTTTTCTTAGCAGAGACAGTCATAATGCGTGGGGCTGACTGCCTCACCCTAGGCAACCCCCTGGATGGACCTTCATCTACATCCTCATTTGCCTGGCCCTCAAGTTCCAGGGCCCCATATCTGTTCTGTAAGGGCAACCGGGAAGGTGAGGGAGGCCGTGTGGGGGTTCGCCTGGCACCCCGAGCAGGGACCTGTCTCCATTCCTCCCTGTCGTTTAGGTCCCCTCCTTCTGTCTGGTGGCAAGAGGGCAGGGGATCCTCTGCTTCTTGCAGAGCCTCCATCTGCTGCCTTTGCCTCAGGGACGGTAGGGTGCGGCTCCACCAATCTATCTCCCTCTCACACTCCCTGATACTCCTTATCCTTTCCACTTTCTCCTTCAGCTCTGCCACCAGGCCGAGCAGATCATCCACCTGGTCACACCACACACAGGTGTTGTGTCTGCTGCCCTCCGGTACAAGTGACAGGCTCAGGCACTCCCTGGACAGTTGTATGCTTGCATGAGGGCTCCGTCTGGGTCGCCACATTTCTTCTGGCAATGGCTTTCGGCCGAGTGGAAACCATAGCTGGGTACTTTTCTGGGAAGAGGACATGGGCTGCTAAGACCCATGTATCCTGATGAGGTCTGCCTAGGTGGTGATCAGTCCCGCTTTCCTTTTTTCACTAAACAAATGAATGAGCAGAACCTTGGACCTCTGAGGCCCAGAATCTGTCACTCAGAAGCTGCCTACGTTACCAATGAACAGAACCATTTCTAGAAACTGGACTGCGTTTGACCAAATGGGTGATATTTCAATATGAAAAGAAAGTAACTGTAGAACTGGTTGTCTGGTGATATTTCATGTCTGATTACTACAGATGTCCAGTAGGTTCCCTCTTTCTTTATTCTTTGCTTGATCAGTTCTTGGTACTTAACCTTTCTCACTCTGTGCTACTATACTGTCATTGTTAGGTGACACCAAAAGTAACACTAAATTTATGGCAATATTAGGTGAAGTAGTAGCAGAGTATTTGAAAGTTTTTTGAAACAAGGTAGGTTATTTGTTGTTCCTAAGGAAATCCACTTACTCTTGAAAGATAACATTGAAATTGAGTATAATGTTTATATCAACTGTGTCTTTAAAAAAAAAATCTTTTTCAGAAAACAACTTGGGGAAGAGGAAAACTTGAAAAAATTTCTTTACATAAATTGTAGATAATTTCCAAAAGATGAAAAATGGTCTTTTGTCTAAAGTGAGATCTAAGTGTTTTCAAAATCATCATGTTTTTGAAGACACATAGCAATGTTGGTTGACTGACTTAGAACAATTAACAGTGTTCAGTGACAATTCGTAGCACTAGCCTTCTGCATTGTTTATTGGTTGGCTTTTGATGAAGAATGGTGAGAACTGTATGAATTTAGAGACTTGATAGATTCTGTCTCCAGTAGAAGTTGAATATTCCAAGGACACAGCAAATTATATAGGTTTATTAAATTTTGTTCAGTCCAGCTACACTGTATTTCATATGTTCTAAAGCAGTAGTTTATATTAAAATCTTTACCTTTCTTCTTATTAGGAAATCAGGCTCCCAGTAAAAATTTGGCCAAATACAGATAACACATTGAGTCACTGATTTTAAATAATTATGCTGAGACATATACATACTAGAGCAGTAAAATTACTTCTTTTTTTCCCCAAATGGAAATAGCACATTTCTTTAATCTTTATGTATGGAATATTATGTTCTCTTTCTTGTCATTTCAAAGAAATCCCTTTCATCTCTCATGTGCATATTAGGTAAAGGAAAGGGTGAATTCACTGAGCAGGCATCAAAATCTTGTTATTATTAAAATGAGAGCATTAGCAAGATCTGAATAGAAAAACTCGTAAACAAAATGTAAGTAAGTACAGCAAACTGCTTGCATTTCATATGATTAAATGCTACCAGGAAAGCTTAGAAAATTCATAAAAGTAATGTAATAAGCATTTCTCATAGTTAATGGGAAGAAATTTAAGGACATTGGATTTCTTGTTTCAATCTTCCTGACGGGACAGAAAGTCATTTTCTTGAGCTGCGATGTAATTTTGGCATGTTTTTTTATAATCCAAAAGTAGAGTAAAAAAAATTAGGAAGCACATATTGTCTGAGAGTTGCAATGTAAGATAATGGATTTAAATAGATGTCTCCCACAGGGAATATTGTCCATGCTGACATCTGTATTGTGCATATTGTTTTCACACATTCATCAGGAAGAGATATGTAATTGCTCAGGGCCAACAGAACCTTATCAATATCCCTGTTTTCAGGCAATCTCTAACATGAAAAGGAACTGGGAAATTATAAGATAATCTTAGTATAAGTTTGCAAGAGCAAACACCAAAAAATCAGGAAGCCAGTGTTTCCATTCTTACTAAAGTTAAATTGAGTATTACTTTCAGCATAAGAAAGACTGGAAGATTGGTCCCTTTAACTCATGATGTGATTTTGTGATGTCTTAGTTCAAATTCAATAACTGTGTATGTCATGAGTAGTTTCAATTTTCTTCAAAGAATGGGTTATATTTCAGACTAATAGTATCAGAAGACCTATGATTTAAAAGGTACTGGAGAACAGCCTTTTACTACATAAATATTATTGAAATGTTATCACTGAAATCATCAAATTAATTACAAAAATGTAGAAATTAAAAAACTTCTGCTCATGCAAGGTACTGACAAATGCAAACTAGTAGCTGAGCCTTGCTCCCCAAAGAAATGGGTAGAACATACAACCCCTTAAGCAACATAATGTTAAAAACACATATTTTACTTTTCTTCTGGACAAGACATATTACCTGGAAAGGCAGAAAAAGAACTAAAAAATTATAATTCCAGTGTAATTCATAAAAATATGGCAAACGTATGATACAAAAGCTGGAGCTGTAATATAACCCTTCACAAGATCTGAAAGGAAGTTATGAAGGAAGTACATTTCTACTTAGATCTTAATCTAAGGTTAAGTAAAAATAAGACATCAAATAGAAAGGAAACTAAAGAAGAAGATGTAAAGTTTAAATATGTGGCCCTAAGATTTAATTTATTTCAGGCTCTACAGAATAGTAGTTTTAAAATTAATTTAAAATATCTTTGCCTGAGTACCATAATAGGACTGAACAATTATTTTGATACACCCTTGTCTTGGTAGAAAGGAATAGAAATTAATTTAACCTCTAGTGTGTATAATTTTGTGATCCTACTTTCACATACCTTAAACTCAATTCATGTTCACTGTTGCTTTTCTATTTCAGATTGTTTATGGAAGCGTACTGCAGGGGAAAAAAAAAAAAGAAAACAAAAAAAAACCCAAACCAAGAAAAGAAATTATTACCACACTGGAGCACGCTAATAGAGTAAGAAGATTGTCACAGAGTTCATTTAATGTCTTATTTATGAGTTATAGTTGTTTTCTTAACTTGCCTGCGAGATACATGAAGAAATACAAGTCAGAAAGCTGTTACAATATACATAAAGATTTATTAAAATGGATTAATTTTTCTGTCTGATAACTACCACTACAACAGACTTGAAAAGGTTTTTAGTTTGAAAAGTTGCATGTTCCTGGATTTTAGTAGTATTTTTTCTCCTTTCCTCTTCAGTCTTACCAAAATAATTCATTTTGGAAAATGGCTCATGAATGTTCATCAAAAAATATGCACATGAACAACTTTATGAAATTGTAAGTTGAAAAGCATTGTAGTGCTGGAATGTGCTTATATTTCTTGACTCTCGTGTCTAAGGGCAACAATTTTCATGCAAAACAAACAAACCGAAAGGTTTCAGGTTGTTCCTGCTGGATTTTATCCTGCTTTACTTGGAAAAAAATGAGGAATGCCTGCTTTGAGATTTACAAAAATATGATACACAAGGAAAACCTTCCACTAATTTTGTTCTAAAATGCTGTGTAAGAAGATGTAGCTATATAAACTCAGAACTCTTCATAAAGATTTTTCATAGACCATCCTGAGCACATAAGCATCCTCAAGATGTCATTATGACAAGTTCATTGTACTGCCTATCCAAAATTAGTTACTTTAACGGTAGTATGTCCAGTGATAAATCTCTGTTCTTATATACCATCAGCTCCCAGGAATGATAACCCACTGAGATAAAAATGAGAGTACTCAATTTTTTTTTAATTAATTAGATTATTTATAGTTTATTGTTACTCACACTTCAAAATCACCTTTTGGTATCTGATTTTTTTTTCCCCTAGAATAAAGATTGCAAAGATTGAATTAAAAAGTTGTTGATAAGGACTCTGAAGATGATTTAAATGATCACTATCAGAATAAAAAACACAAGTAGTTACTGGAGGTTAAAGTAGTTTGTGACCTGAGCTACAAAGAAAAGAATGTAGTAAGCCAAGATTTTGGTCAAGAAATATGATCACAAGCTTAAAAAAACAGTAAGCCTGTACTGCAAAAGGGATTTAGGACAAAGGGTAGAATTAGACACAGGAATGCATCTTCAAACAAGTTGCTAACTAGCTCTCAAGAGTATCCGAAAAGCTTAAATATAACAGATAGCTCATGGGCTAGCTCTTATCTCCTCCTCAACTTGATCAGGCATGGCAAGTCCTTAGACTGATTTTGGCCCCATTGACTGAGAAGCCAGGTGAACTTAACCATTACTGATGATAAGGATCAAGATCACTTATTCACAAAATCTTTTAAATAACTTTTGTAAGTAGAATTTTTAAATTCATTATTTTCATCAGGCAAAAATATGTGACATTAACGTGGCTCACTGCATACATTTAGATTTGTCATTTATTTAAAACAAGTATTGTGTTTCTGTCCGTAAGGGCCAATAGATAACTCATTCTACATAAAGGATATTATGTGGAATATAACATGGCAGTATCTACTTTGGTCTGTAGAAAGCCTTACAAAATGGTACATTCACAAAATAGTGAATTATTATTATATCCTGTTTATTCCAAGAAGGGACTAGACCAGTTAATGACATTTCATTATCAGTATTAATTAATGATATTAACTCTACTGCAGATCAGTTTAGCGATAAGGTTTTCACCAATGGTGCTATAAAATCTAATATAGGATGGAAAAGGGCAGTTTCGTAAAGAAGAAGAGGCGAAGTTCCCAAAGGAGAGAGAAAAAGAGAGATTGAGACAATAAGGAGCAGAAATGGTAAGCTAACAATGAGCACATTCACTTATTAATGATGCTGAGTGTAACCATAGGCTACTGAAGAAATAATAATGACTAAATATTTAGTTGCTACAGTTACTATCCTTGATCTTTCTGTGAACCTCCCAAAGTGACAGCGGTGAGCACTGCTGTGGATCAAGGCCAATTTTGCAGGTTGGCCCATGGACCATAATTAAAGTAGATTAATGAATAAGGAAATGCCTGCAGGAAGAGATCAGTCTTGCAACATTTCCCAAAGGTTGTTAGGTTTTTTTGAAAACTAAACTGTAGTTTAAATCTGCTCACTTACTGTAGATTCTTCCCTTTACAGCATATTTTTTCACTGCAAAGAAGCCAGCTGAGCATGCATTCCAGTGAGATACAGAGACACTATTACTCATACTCATAGTTTGGCTTATAATAGCCTTGATTATATAGGCATCATTGTTTTCAGTGGCATGAAAGGATCTCGTTGCTGTGCTTGCATAATGCAAACTGTTTCCTTTTAGGAACCCATGGAAACAAAACTATAGATGGAAAGGATTATTATGAATTTTAGATCTGCCCCGATGGGTTCTTTCTGTACTTTTTCTGAGAAGATATTTTTCTTGTGGTTTCTACCTACCATTGGTTATATAATTTCAGCTGGATTTCATTGCCTCTGCCTGAATTACTGTGCAAGACCACCATATACTTTTAATGAGAGGGTGTTCTTTCACCCCAGATACACTTCTACCTCATATCTGAAACTGAATTAGTGGGATGAAATGAAGAAACAAAATAAATTTTTCACATCTTTCATCAATACTACATGTTACTGTTCAAAAGAGAAAAAAGGACAGACAGGCAGAAACAGCAAATTTCTGCTCAAGAATAACACTGAGTACACCGACATTGCTTCTTGACTTTTTGCAGTGACATCAGCTTCTATCACTTCTTGCCAATTCTGTCTCTATTTGATTGGAAGCAGACAATGCATTCTGATTCTTACTAATTCCTGGCCTCTTCATGTACAGTTTTGATTTCTGGTTCATTTTTACATCCTTGTTAAAAAACTTTTGTGTTTGTACATGTGCATGCTTTGTTTTTCAATGAGTATATCTGACACCTCTCTGACTGCATAATTTCTTTATATTCTGATTTGTTCTGTTATAAAGGAAAAACCAGAAGAATATATACCTATAATTTGAGTGCTTCATAAATGAACATTATACAGGACCATATCTTGAACTTTCATGAATCTGAATAGCTCCATGGACATTTATAACCTAACAAGGACCCCCTAGGAACTGGCTATTATGTATGTTGATCTTCCTCAAAGGAAATAATGAAGAAGACAAGGTCATTTTATATATCACAGCCTTAGGTTTCCCTACATGTTTATTATGAAGGAATATGGAAGGAGGGTTTTCTTTCGCCTCTGTGTTCCCCTGTCTCTGAGGATAATTTAAATTATACAAGTAAATAGCAGTCTCTTCAGTGCAATAATCCCAAACGGAGATCAATGGTGAATGAGGCATTCTCATCAAATTCTTTCACTGGCTGCTTCCACCACTACAAACAATTTTATCGAGACAATTCTCAACTAGTTAGTTTTCTGACTATTTTGCCCTGACAGATGGGTGGAAGGAACAATAGCCTGAAGGAGAGTAAGGCTTACCAATTGCTGATTTACATGACTTACTGTGAATGGACAGCTGTCTGGGAGATGTAATTTAATACAAGCACATAATATATTCTGACCTAGATAAGATATCTGGGGTTATGGGTTCATTTTAGCATGCTCAAAAACTAGCACAGTGCTGAACAGCCATAAAAACCAAACCAAATCATGGTGAGCACACAGTGGTGATAAGCACTAATATTATCGTTAATGGATGAAATATTCTACCATTGCCAAGGCCATACCCAATAGAAACAAGGGTTTTGAAGGCCCAAGTCTAACACAAAATCTCAAAGGAAGCTGCAAAAGATAATTTGATTTGATCATTTGCTTTTGATTTTATCGTTTAAAGGACATTGTTCTGAAGTGAAAGAAAAAAGAGAGGGAAGTTGGGAATTTTAGCAGTTTTGCAGGCCTGGTGACCTTTTCTCTAACTCCAAGAAGACACTGTTGAAATAGCAAGAGCAGAGAGAAAGGTAATAGAATGACACAGCAAGTCAAGGATATTAGTTATTTAGAACCATGAAATTAGTGAGGTCACTCTCCTTAAATGGAGGATTTCCCTCCTCTTGGCACATAGGAGATCAGTTCATGTTGCAGTGGTTGGTGCCACATCACAATGAACATTTTCAAGTTCTGCATGCTTTTTCAAATACATCTTTACTTGTTCATAAAATTGAATGTATGCAGTCTATATACTTACTACTCACCTTGGCTTCTGGTTTCCTTTTAACAGTGGAAGATGCTGTCTGCCTAACACAAGGACAGGTATTCAGAAACCAAAAGAGTGGATACTCCTGTTAATAAGTTTCCTTAAAATGCTGCTTTTTCCAAAAAGCAATTACAATTGTATATGAAATGAATCTGATGTTCAGTGTACTCTTGATACTAGCACAGACATTCAGATTCTTGCTCAGACAAATTTAGCTTAGGTGAAAATTTTTGTGTAGTCAAATTTTCTCATGTGATTTTTTTGTCATTTCCGTTTCAGAATAGCTACGATAGCCTTTCTGTGGTGATTTCAGCTTACCTAATCCTACAAGTGTGAAAAACAATTAGTAAAACACAAATAAATTTTTGCTTCCCTCCTGTTTTGGTGCAATGTTGGAACTTGATAATCAGATTAGTTCTGATCTCATCTGAATTACCTACATCTCTCTTAGAAAGAAAATGGACTTTGCTTATTTGGCTAAAATCTGCACGGCCTTTAACTTCTTAGTTCCTGACTCTTCTACTGCCTCCCCACCCTGAGCACTGCAGGAGGGATGGGGAATGGGGGTTGCAGTCCGTTCATAACACCACATTGCTGCCGCTCCTTCCTCCTCACACATTTTCTCTGCTGCAGCATTGGTCCTTTCCATGAGCTACAATCCTTCAGGAAAAGACTGCTCCTGAAAAGATTTAGTGTGGATGCCCCATTGGTCACAGGTCCTGCCAGAAAACCTGCTCCTTGCATGGCCTCCTCTCCATGGGCTACAGTTCCTGCCAGGAGCCGACTCCAGCGTAGACTCTCCATGGGCTGTAGTTTCCTTCAGGCATAGCTACCCACTGCGGCATGGGGTCCTCCATGGGATGCAGGGGGGACAACCTGCTTCACCATGGTCTTCTCTGTGGGCTGCAGGGGAATCTCTGCTCTGGTACTTGGAGATACTCCTCCCCTTCTTTCCTTGACCTTGGTGTCTGCAGGGCTGTTTCCCTCACATTTTTCTCAATCCTTCCTCTCACAGCTGCTGTGTGGCATTTTTTAACCTTTCTTAACTACATTATGACAGAGGCAACACCAGCATCACTGATGGGGTCAGCTTTGGCCAGCAGTGGGTCCTTTCTGGAGCCGGCTGGAACCGGCTGTGTCCAGCACAGGGGCAACCCTTAGTCTCTTCTCGTAGAGGCCACCTCGCTACCAAAACCTTGTCAAGTAAACCCAATACAGTAATATAGAAAGCTGGCTGTGTAGGTCTTACAATATTATCCTTGTATAAGTTTTTCTATTAAAGCCAGATTTTATGCAACTTAAGTCCAGCAGAGTTTTGTCAAGAGCTTTAACTGGAATAAAAATAAGACGTTCTAACTGTCTTTATTATCAGAAAGGTCCTATAGATTCATATATCATTACATATAACTAAAAAAAAAGATTTAAAATATTTCTACATGCTTTTAAGGAAAAAATGTTTTCCCTAGGATCTTACCAACAGAATACCTGGACCATGTTATTACACAGAAAGTAGACACGGATTTGCAAAGCATCAGTATTATAAGACACAAATGATCATTTAAGAAGAGAGCAGATGCCCCAAACCAGCTGGAATTCATCTGGAGATCTTGTCCTGACACACGATTACATAAATTTCTGTCTAATTATCAAGATACTGATATTGAACAATGCAATGAATGATTGAGAATCTGAAGGTGGTTCTAAGCTTCACTGACTGCATGAGCCATAAAGGACAACTCTAAGGCTGAAGAGTGTTGGAGACCACTGAGGGTCTGATGCTGGTGCCTGAAATATGATGCCGTCATTTATGCTTCTGCCAAAAGCCATTCAGGCAAGAAGTGAGATGACCAAATAATAGCACTTAGTAGGTGCAAATCACCTGTGCATTTCTATCATAGAGTACCAAAGTTTGTCTAGCCACATGGGAAATCTTAATAAGGCAAAGCATACTGTGACTCTGACTGTTATAAAGAAATATGATTTATAGCTTTGTAGGGAATTTATGAAACTACCTGAACTCTCTGAACCAGCCCATTCTTATCTGAATACTTAATAATAATACTACTAATCTTAGTCTTGGGAAAGCAGCTGCCAGATGAGTTCAGGAAATTCACCAAGATGGGAATTAGGATTGATAAATGACTGTATATGTGCATACAGGATTTAACAGGGTATGGGGAAGGGAAGGAATAAAGCAAAACTATAGCTGCTCCTTGTGTGAAGATATATCATGAGCACAGTGGACCACAGTTCATTGTATTTACTATTCTCTTTCTAGCATAGAATAGAAACAGGTGTCTGCACTGACCTTTCTGTATTCTTGGCCAGAGGGTATTTACATGCTTTTGAAACACAACAGAGATGTTAAAATTTTACTTTTTGTTTTTTTGTGGTGCAAAAAACTGCACTGCACCGAGATGGTGCAGTGGTGTAGCCTATCTAAATAAAATCTCCTCTCTGAATCAGCCTTAGTGCATTTCCAGTGTTGCTAAGAGTGTTGGAGAAGTACTTAATTAAGTACCTCATGCCAACCAGTTGTGTTAAGTTCAGCAGTTTTGTCCCTTGTGACCCTCCTTGAAAAGAGGAGTGTTTCAGTAGATGCCTGAGGAGAAAGAAAGAAAATAAATTAAAAAAAAAAAAAAAAGTAATACATGATGTTTAATTTGGCTAAGATGCAAGGCATATAAAAAAAATATTTAACTTATGAGTGGAAGAAACAACCAGAAAAAGTGGGGGTATTTATACAGCTGACAAGGTGTGCCCACCATTTGTTTAAAGGATTTGTAACCTTTATAGATCTTGTTGATTCTCTAAATCCTTCTGGCTACCCAAGCCACAGCTGTTGCTTAGATAGCTTTTGCTTTTTGGTTTTTTTCCTCCCTTCAAGTTTGATTCCTGCTGTGCACTTTCTATGAGATAATACTTTTAAAACATCAGGAAATCTCATGGAAATGCATAATTCTTCAGCCCACTTCTAAGACACTGTTTCCCTCCAACCAATTTTCCCTTTTGTTCCACCAGCTGTCCCATGTGGCAAATACATCCTAAAGGAAGTTTAAGGTGTTGGTTTTTATTTGAACAAAAAATGTCTAGCATGACAACCAAGCAGCTAGTTCATTTCACTGCAGGCACGAGCAGCTGAAAGGCAGGGGGGAAAAAGAAGCATTTCCACAGCAAACTATGATCATGTGATACAGAAACAGTCCCATACGGGAGTAATCATCAAAATTTACTTGAAAAATCTGAACAGAGCATTCATATTATTTTCACATTTGTTGTCCAAAATATTGTACTAATCAGAATTTTCACTGATTGAGAAATGTTCACAGAAAGATTTTGAGCCTGATTTCAAGAGCTAATCAGTTTAAGACAGAACAAAAGCATGCCCCTATGGCCTTTAGGTATGTTCACAACCAAACTATTTATCTGGCATTTGAAAACTAAACACTCTCAATATATCGTTCAGAAATGACCTGACTACGGCAGATGTTTTGATAGGAATACTCCGTGTGATTCCAACTGAAAAGTCATAAGCTGCTTGCAGAACCTTTGGGGACTAAAAGGGAAAAATCCAATATGTGTTTACTGTCTGCATTTATACTTTGTACACAAGTACTCTAGAGCCAAATTCTCTGACCAATTTTTACAGCTGTAAGGGTGCCTTTAGGGTCACTGGTGACATTGTACCTGTTATATATCAAAGGCTGAAAACGCAACTGCGTCTGGCTTGTTGATCTCCCTCCTGGACATCTACACATGCACTGTTGACTCTGCAGATGGAGTTCTGTAAGTCTGTCTTACAGAAGGTGCACCACAGAAAATCACAGAACCTGGTCCAAATAAAAAGTTCTCCTGTCCCTTCTGCTTCCCACCCTCCCCAAGCTGCCACTCATGGCATACCTTTTCTAAAAGTCCGTAGCAGAGCAAGATGAGCAGGCTTCCCAGTATGACAGGCAAATTGCAATAGGGTTCACAGCAACCTGGAGACTGCTATCTGGATTATGACCTGTATGAAGAGTGCCTGCCCTTCTCTTTGTCTGTAAAGGAGAGAGAGAAAATTAAATGTTTCACCACAGCTACAACAAGGTGAGCTACAAACACCTTGTGACAAGCAACAGATAACTGACTCAGAGACCACAACACCTGGAGCAATACTGAAAAAAAGAAAAGAAGCCTTACCCAAGGAGAGCAAAGTCCTCAGCATAATAAGAAAAAGGGCTGGAAAGAGAGCTGTCTTCCCGACTGGGTTATAAGGGAGGTATTTCACAGGAAGGCAGGAAGGTTGCTTCTATGCAGCATGTAGCAGTTCACAGCCGCCTTAATTTTTATTGGCTTGGAAGAAAATTAAAGGCATAAAGCTGGAGATTTCCAGTCTTTTTTAAGAGGGACTGCATTCCTTTAATACTGTACTTTAAAAAAAAAAAAAAAAGTTGTAATGGGTCCATTTTATTGAATATGTGGAAGAACAGTCCAGGATCTGAATTTCAGGTTTATCTGAAAAGCAGTGGAGGACATGTTGCCCTGGTTTTGCTTATATTGATGCCAAATCACTTTTTAGCAGATTAGAGGAACTAAGTCAGAACACAGCCTGTTTTTGTGTTCTTTCTCTCTCTCTGGCTACTTTGCTTAATGCTCCAGCTTGCATGTGTATATAGTCTTACTAAACTCCAACAGATGGCCTGTATCAAAGTTTTTCTTGAAAGAACTGTGACTAATGTGAGCTGGCCCCATTAATCAAATGTGGTCTGTATGGAAATATTCCCTAGCTGTGAACTGAGTAATTTCAAAAGGCCTGAGTTAGAAAGAACAAGCTTTGCATACGCAAATGTTCTGTGTGTGTGTGTGTGCACGCGCGTGTGTGTGTGTGAGGCAGACAGTGTTGAAA
This sequence comes from Aptenodytes patagonicus, assembly GCF_965638725.1. Lineage (NCBI taxonomy): Eukaryota > Metazoa > Chordata > Aves > Sphenisciformes > Spheniscidae > Aptenodytes > Aptenodytes patagonicus. Next base: position 40,147,243 of record NC_134955.1, on the reverse strand, counting down.
GTGTGTATGTTTTGGGCTTGTTCTTAAGGTGTGCTCTGTAGTCACAATTTCTTTATATAAGAACTATAAAGTTTACTAACTCATGTTAATGGGTGTTTTTTCGTTTAGGGCTTTTAAAAAAAAGGGATTTGTTTTGGTTGGGTTTCTCTTTTTCAAAATTTTTTCTGCTCTCTTAATTTTATACTCTTTGGGAAGACTCTTAACTCTAAAGTTCTCCCATTGGCAAATGGAGACATAAGTACCACTTGGGGAAGGAGAAGTTTGTTCAGTCTACGTCAGGTTTATTGCACCCCTAAAAAATAAAATAAATTAAAATAAAAACAAAACAAAACAAAACAAACTAAAATAAAATAAAGTAAATAAAATTTTCACAGTGGAACTGTGTGGATGAAGTGTATAAGGGTTATAGATGAGGAAATGGCATTCTGCATTCCCTCCTGGAGGCAGTGATTAGTGAACTCTACAACCCTCATTGGTCATGTAGTAGCTACTCCGCTTGGCATGGCAACCCGCTGTCAGCGCACAAACTGTGTAGTGCAAAGCAGGCCCTCCTGATCTTGATAGCATTGTTCATGTTAGCATTGGTCCAGTTTTGAAAGCAATGACAGGAGACCTTAAGCTATATGGATAACCAGAAGGAGATAAGAATGTATTAAAATCCCATAATGCTTTCTTGACAATGTCCCCTCTAGTGGACTCATTAATGTCAAACAGCTGTATTCAAACCAGTGTGAGTCTAGCAGAGAGATGCCCACCTACACATAGGTTGAAATGACAGCCTGGAAATGAGATTTCTTCTGTTTCAGATCCTGTGCTGGGCTGTTGTAAGAGATCATGAAGATGAATTTCAACTTCAAAAGTCACGGTTCTCCAGTAGGTGTCTGTGATGCAATTTCAGAACCATTGTGAGATGGGCATAAATTTAGCATGTCTGCAACATCAGTGTCGAACCCTCACCGTAGACAAGAATGTCTTGGCCATTTATGATTAATGAAGCTTTCATGCTTCCGCTTAGGCCCCATAGCATGGTTTCAGCTAAGGCTGAGGCTTACACCATTCAGCAGAGTATGACTTGTGAGATGAAATGACCTACTACAGTTGATTATGGTCTTAGCAGCGGGTGTGGCTATCCTGACACTCTAATTGCTGTCAGGTTTGCTGCTCTCTCTCTTGTCATTCCCCAACTGCATAAGTAATAACTTGGAAAAATGGGAGATAATGAAAAATTAATATGGGCACTGAAGGACAGAGGTGGTGTGCGGTAGTGTGGGGTCCAGTAAGGCACAGCACAGATGTCAGAAGACCTTGTATGTCCTGCAGCAAGACAAGTGAGATAGATAGATAGGTTCCACACTTGAAGGCAGACTATCTGGCATGCTTCATGACTTTGATTTTGCAGGATACTTCATTCTGCATTCTCCTATGAAAGCAGTCTTTACCACACTTTACCACATTTAACATAACATTTTAGCACATTGTAAACATAGTCCATGAATTCAGCTCTGCTACCATTACATTGACAATAACTTGCTCCACAAATAACCCCACTGAAATAGTGAGCTGTTTGCTCAGCTCTGCTGAGGATATCATTAGTAGTAACATACAACAAGACCAAAACACAACACTTGTTTTAAGCTCTGTTTCATTTTCAGTCATCAGTTATGAAGACACAATATCCCCATGGGGATCTGTTTGAAAAATTAACTCTGTTCTACTTAGCTAATTTAGCTTATACTACATTGCTGTGAAGACCACTAATGATACAATTTAATGGATGCTAAAAAGATTGCTTAAAGATCCTACAATTGTTGTTAGTCAAGTTAGACTGAACTAATGCTGAGAGATGAAGTTGCTAAGATAGTGAGGAAAGAAGGATATTGCTAAGTTATGATCACATTGAGGATGCTGGGGGAGAGAGTGGAGTACAGCGTGACAAATCTGAACCCATTGCTCAAACACTGGAAAACGTATCTGCATTCTGTTCAGCAGTTTGGATTGTTGCAGAGATACTGTATAGGTCAATTGAATGAAATTAATATCCAGGTCCAGACTCTTGGTGTTTGCAGTTTCTGAGCCTCAGGAATGTTTCTACCAATGAAAAAATAATAAAAAAAATTACCAGGAATATTAAAAAAACCCAAACCAATAACTTGTAACATTGTAAAAATTGATGGAGTGGTAAATAACAGTAGGTACAAGTCCACTAAACTGACCACTCTGAATTGCTTGGTAGAAGATATTAATTTGAACTATGTTCATTTTTATATAGCCAAATTCAAGTTCACATAGCATAAAAGGAAAAAAAAAAAGAAAAAGAGAGGCTTAGGTCACAATTCATTAGATGGGAAATAATATCCTACAATCAGTGACAATGAGAAGGAACATAGTATCATTAAGACAGCCAGTAGAAAATGACCTTTTAAGATAATGCTGTGCTTAAAAGGGATATTGTTTGATTATATATAAGCATGGTAATTCAGTCATGCTAGAGATGTTGTTTCTGAGGAATTTTTGATGAGGTCATTACTGTATACTGTTTTATTATATACTTTTGGGGGAAAAAAAAATTGAAAAGAATTGCCAAAATGCTAGTCAAGACATGAAAAACCTGCCTTGTTATGATTTTTTTTTTTCTTGGGAAAGAAGGTAGGGATCTATTTTAATGAGATTTTCAAAATACCTGGCTGGAAAAGATTTTATCTGACAGTAAACAGCTTTATAATCTAATAGGAAAAAAGGGCACAACGGAAGGAAAAAAGAAAGTGATAATGATGATAATAATAACAATATACATATTAATAACTTAATAATTTAATAAATTACCTAGTAAAGATGTGGTATTCTTCCCAGTCATTTTAAGTCAATATCAAGATTTTATGATTTTCTAAAAGTATTTAATAGCTCAAGAAATAGCTTTGGATGTTATTTAGAAATCCCTTGGTAAACACTATGGTCTGTTTTACACAGTCACCTTACATTGTGGTCCTTTATGACATTAAAAGATATGAATATTATGGTCCAAAACTATACGTCCTTAAAGGTTAGTGGGAAAGCTTATCTTGAATTTCTTGGATTTCCTGAAGTAAGACTGGGTTCTAACTCTGGTTAGAAATACTCCCACTGAGCCTGTCAGAGGAATTACTTCTTAAAAACTATCTCTTTTGGTGCCTATTGCTTTATTATGAGTGACTGAGTCAGCAGAAGAACATAAGATGGTCTGAGCAGTGTAATGGTATCTGGCAAACTTGCAGAGGAGGTTGGAAAAGAAACAAGGAAAAATCATGTCTGTTTAAATGCATCATCCTTCAGCTTCATTCAATGAATCATGAAGAACTATTAAAATGAATAGAACTGTTACTCTTAACATCAGCTGAAGATCTACTTCCTGAAATCTAATAAAAAGCTAGATTAAAACTGAAAGCAAAAGAGCCGTATGCTTATACAGAAAATATTATGTCAATGGACTTCAAACTCTGTAATAGAACCTCAAGCCATCACATAGTTTTCTTTTAATGTTAACATTTAAATGTGTCAGAGTGCAGCAACTGAGTTTTCATCTGAAAATGAGGTGGGAAGGTAGAATTGTTGTCACAGAGCATCATGTTATTGCAGGTTATTGACATGATCAGTCCTGTGACTTCTTCCCAACAGACCTCTGCCTCTTGAGGTGAGACAGTGAGAGGTTAATGGCAATTACGAGTTCTTACACTTGATCCAAGACATGGACCTGTTGGAGTGGGTCCAGAGGAGGGTCACAAAAATGATCAGAGGGCTGGAACACCTCTCCTGTGAAGAAAGGCTGAGAGAGTTGGGGTTGTTCAGCCTGGAGAAGAGAAGGCTCTGGGGAGACCTTATTGCAGCCTTTCAATACTTAAGGGGAGCTTATAAGAAAGATGGGGACAAACTTTTTAGCAGGGCCTGTTGTGATAGGACAAGGTGTAACGGTTTTAAACTGAAAGAGGGTAGATTCAAACTAGATATAAGGAAGAAATTTTTTACGCTGAGGGTGGTGAAACACTGGCACAGGTTGCCCAGAGAGGTGGTGGATGCCCCATCCCTGGAAACATTCAAGGTCAGGTTGGACGGGGCTCTGAGCAACCTGATCTAGTTGAAGATGTCCCTGCCCACGGCAGGGGGGGTTGGACTAGGTGACCTTTAAAGGACCCTTCCAACCCAAACCATTCTATGATTCTGTGATCCAGACTAGCAATCAGTGGGTCTTCCAGCTCTTTTCTGGCATGTGGATGATGGGCAGTCTCAGCACATTCCTGTCTCACTGTGACCCGCTCATTGTTCCTAGTTCCAGCACCTTTTTTTTTTCTTCCACAAAATGTCTATCCCCAGTCTTTTTGCCCAGTTGAGTCTAATTCCCTTTTCATGTTCCTGATGTGAGCTAATTTTCTCTCACACCATAACTTCCCTGTCCATGCTCTAGATACACAACTATCACCTATAATTTCTCAGTAACATCTGACCATGTTTTCTCTAACACACAGGTTCCCTGTCCTGGTCTCCCTGCCCACCCAAAGCAAGTGACCTAAACTTCAAATCCAAAATAATTTCCCTCTTACTGTTGTTTTCCCCTCCTCTTTAATAAGGTTGTCTCTTCCCTCCTCGTTCCATATCTGGTTTCTCTCTGAAATGGACCTTGACCTCAGATTTAGTCCCAAGTTTCTTACACTGCTAATCCAAAGCTATTCCTGTTTCAGGTGTAGCTTTGTTTTTCTTCTCACCTTTCTGGTGTGCCACAGCTTCTCTTTCCCATCAAAAATCCATTTTTCCCCAGTCTATTCCATTTTGATTTTCCTCCTCCTCAGCCCCTTCTGTTTCATAATAAGGTCATGGTGAGAAACCGAGCAAATAAGAACTCATAGAGATTTCTGCTGCAGTCTGCTGTGTTACTCGTACTCAAACCAGTTTGTCTGAATTGAGTTCAGATATTTCCATTCCACTGTCATTTGCATGACTGCTGTTTAAACTCATTATTTCAGTCTTAATTTGTTCCTGTCTTTTTTAAACAACACATTGCTGAAGGTCCTATTCCTCATAACAGACAATAAATATCACTACATGCCCTAATTTTACCTGTCTTTCCTCCTTGTTTTCCCAATTTCTCCCTCCATGCTATGAAAGATGTAGGCTTTAATTTAAAGCCAAATGTAATGCAAAAAAGGAAACATAAAAAAAATATTGAAAACTATTCTGGAATTTCATTGGCTTGCCTCAGAATCAGTGAAGCTGAGCACAACACACACATGATAGAGGATCAGATTGTGGGATGCAGCTTCTTTTTTGGCATGTTGACTCCTGGCTACTCTGCATCCTTTATAATCTCATGCTTTATGATTTGCAGATCAGCCTGTATATTTTCCCTTCCTTTCTTTCCTCCTTTCTCTTTTATGCTTATGAAAGCTATGGGTTTTTTTGTTTTGTTTTGTCCAAGGAGACAAGTAAATTTTTTCATTCAGTCATGAAGCTAGCAAAGAGGCAAATCTCAGAGGTTTAGCTTCTTTGTGAGATATTTTTTTTCAAGCAGCTCTACATCTAATTTTCTTTGTATACCATCATCTGAGATTCTCAAGGTAGTGCTTATTGGCAGTGACCTGCCAGACATCCTGGGTCTTAAGGATGAATGAATAAATAACTTTGCTGAATGCTGCTGAATATGTGATAATGCAATTAGTATTCTTGCCAACTGCATTGAAAATGAGATGTTGTGTCTCCAGAGACCGTTGTACCCCTTTGTAAATGGTGGGATTTTGGTTTTTTGGGGTTTTTTTTTTGTTTTTTTTTTTTTTTCTTTTAAATGCATCAGATACGTATGAGCTAAGCAAAAATGTCCATTATAAATTAAAATAGTTTTATACTGTAGATTAGGTGGCCACTTCTGATTTGGCAGTTAAAATTCAATTGGCATATCACTGCTTAAGACAAAACAGATGTGAATATGTTTTATTTGTTGCTTTTTTGTACAATTACAATTATTACTGGTCATTAAATACATAATTTTATATTCAGACCAATATATATCAGATGAAGTGGAACAAAGTGTAGCTTCCACTACATATTAACACTATCCCAAGGCAAAGGCAAGCAATAACTGCTTTGGATCAGATCAATTAATTTCCAAGATATGCTGAAGACAGTAGGGTATTTGGTAGAGTGGCAAGGAATCGGATGATACTAATAATCTTAATATATAATACTTAAAATGTGAATGTTAATCAGCCTTGAACAGATTGGTTGCATACAGGTGCACAGGAAATAGTACAGAGGACTGTCACCAACTATTTTTTAGTAAAAATTAGGAGAAGGTTTTCCTCAAAAATATACAAGAAGGTTGATATTCTCCTTGAAAAATCTCACAAGGGATGAGCATGACTTACAAGCTGTATATCACTTCCACTGCAACTGCTATAGGCAATAACTTTAAACCCAGAAAGAAGTGAATAAACCAGATATCTGTGCTCATTAGGAGGGGTGAGGGGGAAGCTGATACATAAATTGAAGCTATTTGTAGCAATGATGTTTCCCTTTCACTGAAAAAAATAACACAGGTGATTCTCTACTTCAGCCTTCCTGACAATATTGTGAAGTATTTTGTTGTTCAGAATGAAGAGGGAGGAAAAGAAGAAAAGAAAAAAGAGAAGAGAAGAGAAGAGAAGAGAAGAGAAGAGAAGAGAAGAGAAGAGAAGAGAAGAGAAGAGAAGAGAAGAGAAGAGAAGAGAAGAGAAGAGAAGAGAAGAGAAGAGAAGAGAAGAGAGGAAAAGAAAAGAAAGGAAAAGAAAGGAAAAGGAAAGGAAAGGAAAGGAAAGGAAAGGAAAGGAAAGGAAAGGAAAGGAAAGGAAAGGAAAGGAAAGGAAAGGAAAGGAAAGGAAAGGAAAGGAAAGGAAAGGAAAGGAAAGGAAAGGAAAGGAAAGGAAAGGAAAGGAAAGGAAAGGAAAGGAAAGGAAAGGAAAGGAAAGGAAAGGAAAGGAAAGGAAAGGAAAGGAAAGGAAAGGAAAGGAAAGGAAAGGAAAGGAGAAAAGAAAAGAAAAGAAAAGAAAAGAAAAGAAAAGAAAAGAAAAGAAAAGAAAAGAAAAGAAAAGAAAAGAAAAGAAAAGAAAAGAAAAGAAAAGAAAAGAAAAGAAAAGAAAAGAAAAGAAAAGAAAAGAAAAGAAAAGAAAAGAAAAGAAAAGAGAAAAGAAAAGAAAAGAAAAGAAAAGAAAAGAAAAGAAAAGAAAAGAAAAGAAAAGAAAAGAAAAGAAAAGAAAAGAAAAGAAAAGAAAAGAAAAGAAAAGAAAAGAAAAGAAAAGAAAAGAAAAGAAAAGAAAAAAGAAAAGAAAAGAAAAGAAAAGAAAAGAAAAGAAAAGAAAAGAAAAGAAAAGAAAAGAAAAGAAAAGAAAAGAAAAGAAAAGAAAAGAAAAGAAAAGAAAAGAAAAGAAAAGAAAAGAAAAGAAGAAAGAAAATTAACGATAGATGAATACTCCTTACTAGAGCTGGAGAGTGCCAGAAAGGCATCCACCCAAAGTAGACACTCCGTGAAGTTACCCCACAAGATATGCAGCTCCTGGGGAGCTGGTGATCTCATTTAACCTTACTGTGTAGTTTAAAGAACTAATGCTGACTAGCCCAGACAGCAGTACCTGTACTGACTGAAATTAGTTTATTGTATTTTACTACAGCCAGCCAGAATCAGAAGAAGAATAAGAGGAATATTATTTACATTATAAAACCTTCCCACTCCTGAAGAGCCCACTCTTATGGAAAGGGGTGCTGTGTGATTCCATGTTGTCTGAACCAAGCCACATCATGCTGTTAAGGGCAGATAATGTTTTCAGAGTAATTGTGTAACTATTCGGTGCATGGACGGTCAAGTAAGTCTGAGGGATGGGGAAATTATATCAAGGAGTTCATTATATGGACCACAGAATCTTGGTTCAGAGGAGGAGAAGCAGGACTGGATTCTCAAGAGCTGCCCAGCAACATTTTTCTCCTACCTATTTCTCTTGCTATTTTTCCCCTGATGTCATAAACACAAACTCTTTGTCCCATCTCCAACCCTCAGGACTCTGTTACTCTCTACCTGACAATGTTCTCCGGAACTGAGTGATATGTAAACTTGCCTTATCCCAGGAATGTACTATTTCACTATGAGATAAAGGTGAAGATGCACTTCAGCGTGAGATGAGGATGTAACTGTGTGCCTTATACCAAAGTTTAGCCTTTTCCAACCCCACTAATGTTTTGTGGCTATGTTTTCCAGCCTGAGCATATAGTACTTATAATTAAGAAATATTTCTGCCTTTCATTTACTTTGATAGATGGTACTTTTGAATTTGTCAGCTAATGAGTGCTAAAAATTGTAGCATTTAATGTTTTCTGCAGTCAGGAGTAAGAAGAGATACTCCCCACCTGTTATCTTTCTTAAAAAAGCTTTATTTTCTCTTCTTTCTGACAAATCCTTCTGTCCCTTTGAAACTAAGGTGATACCAAATACAGGTATAGAGAAGCACAATATAAAGTGTGACGTGGAGAATTATAGAATGACAAGGAGCTCTACAGGCCTCTATAGAGTACATTCTACAGAATATAATATGATATATAAAATAATCACCATATCCTCACCACTTCCAGGTTCTCATTCTCTTCTCAGGTGATTTTTCTCTTGGTATCACAAAGAGAACTTCTGATGCTGAGCAACTGAATGGTTAATATATTCATGGCATCTATCCAGTGTGTGTATCAGGATAGCTGTAAAGATACCAGATGTTCATCTGAAAACAATTTTAAGAGGAATAACAACTCCAAACAGTTTCAAAAGCTTCTCAGTTTCTCAATTTTTTTTTTTTTCTTTTTAAACATAAGAGTTTTCTTACTGGGTGATTATTTTTCCCCTTTTCTTTGTCCTTTCTTTTCTCCTCTTTTTTTTTCTTTTTTTTTTTTCTTTTCCTTTGCTATAGTGAAGTAGACATAACCAGCTTTTTAGAGAGATATATCCTGCCGATCAAGTTTTGATTCTGAATAGCTCACAGATTTCCTGACACCCATAAATATTCAAGCTCAGTGGGTATTTGTGCTCCCTGGTATCTATAAATATACTGCAGATTTTGATTGTTTTATGATGGAAGTTTATTTTATTTTATTTTTGCTTTCACAGTTGGCTTTGGGTTTTTTTCCTGCTTTATAGACCTTTGTCTTTTTATTAGTTCTGTGTTCCCTGTTGATTTTATGTTTTATATTCCTGCTGTCACCACCAGCATCTCACTGTAAACAAGAATGTTGTATCTCAGTGGGTTATTTTCTGTTAATAACCTGTGATACAGTATATAAATAAACCAGAGAAGAGTTCACAGGTGCAATTTATTAGAGTTATTGCGATGTGACTTCAGTAATGTGCTCAAGTTCTTTAAAAACTTTGGTGTGTTCTGAGTTGAAGATGACAGCTATATATTGCAGTTCAGGAGAGAAAAATAAATATCAGTGTAATGAAATATATCCAAGTCCAACTCAATAATAATTGCAATTTCTCAGTGTCAACGCTTGGAGACCTATGTGTACCTCAGGATAATTCAAATAAAATTAAACCAGTAAGGTAACATATTATCCAGGTTAGGCTGGAAGAATGAAACCGAGCCAAATGGCAAACCACACAAAATACCCTGGCCTCCCTATACTTGCATCACTATTAACTACATGAGAGCATATTCTGATCCTAGTATGCCACTGTTAAACTTCACATTATACAATCATATTTCAGACATATGTTATACCTATGGAGGAGAGCTGTGAAAAACAAGCAAAGCATAATTCAGAGGTTGTTTGACTCTATCTCAAAGTTGTAGTGAAGTCCCCAAGTCACTCAAATGAATTTTTGAGCACACTTTTTTAAAAATCTGATTAAGGTGAAAACCAAAATTTTATCAGCAATAATGTATCTGCTTGTGCACAAACAGAGAATAGAACTGTCAGCTCTGAAATGTCTGTGAAGGCTATTGTGCTTTTCATGATTCACTGCAGCTTATAAGAAATTAAAGCACAGAGAATCCAGTGCTTGATGTGAGTCAGATTAAAGGAAAAATACAGTGCTCAGAGCAGCTAAAAAGCAGTGTTCACCCTACCCTTCCTCATCCTTATAAGCTGATATGTTGGCTCAAATAAAACCTGTTCTGCCATTCAGAATGTTTTGGAATCACTTAGTATTTTCAGAAGTCAGTCCTAAAAGAATATTTTGGAACGGTTTTAACTCAATACTATGAATTATAAATGTTCAATACTATACTTCATGCTCTTTTCTAAGATTATATTATAATTCATTATCTTCTCTAGATATCGACATCACTCCACCGAGAGTGCAGGTGGTACCATGCAAATGTGACCAGAACTTTTGACCAGGCATACAGCTAAAAGAGAAGCTTTCCATTTAAGGAAGGGAGATAGTCTGTCTTGCACCTCAAGTAATGTAGATTGCTGGCATGAAAAATCAAGGTTGTTGGAGCTGTCTGAACTGGAGTTATTTCACACCCGTGGAAGCTGGAGATAACAGAAACTTTTTTTTGGTGAAACATCAAGCTGTCCTGTCCTACCCAATCTACAATTCACAGAATCCATAAGCATGTGTCCTTTTTGTTTGTGGTAAGGGAGACAACTGACCTAGAAAGGATGGATTTACTTTTGTCAATTATTATTGTCAGCAGAGTGATTCTGCACAAAGGTCCTTTCACACTGGTTATCTTTGATTTTAAAGCTCCTTTGCTAACATTAATAATTTCATTCTCATTAATATCTTATTGTCTCAATGACTACTGACAAATATCTGCTAGTAGATGTTCATCCAACTATAGCATTCCATGCCTGTCCCAGGGTTGGCATGCTCAGTAAAAAACTTCTGAATGCCTTTGTATATTCCCGGCATATGCATAAGCAAATTTTACCTTGCTATATAGGAATGAGTCCTGTGGGGTTTATGGACGTTGAAGTTCAAGTTTTTTTTAGTAGGTGGCAGGAGCTGAAGGAAGCTAACACCACAAAGCAGTGCTTAGGTCCTATCTCAGCTCCTCCCTTGTTAATTTGCTGGGAACACTGCCACCGATATTAAAGGGAACAAGATCAGGGTTGTTTCTCATATGTAGGTGCAATCAGGATTCAATGACAGATGTGACATCTCCAGCAGAGAGAGCCTTCTTTGGCATCAGAGAGAACAGATCCTCATCTTGTACAGTGAAAGTTCCAGACTGTCTTGCAAAAAAGGAAAATCTCTTTTAACTTAAGTAACAAATGCATCGTCTGTAATACTACCATGACAGCTCTGGGCAAACAATATGGAATCCTATTGGGGTTTTTTTACTATTAGTTTAATCACAGCTGTTTCAAGATCACCTTTAAATCCTATGGAAGCATTTATGTATCATCCTTTCATAATACTCTGTGGGACTTCTATGAGAAAATCAAATAAAATATAAGAACATAAGCAAATGTAATTTACAATCCCTCAAAAGTTATGAATACGTTTTTCTTTTTCCAGCTTTCCTTTTGCTAATATTTGTATTACTCTGCTCTTTAGAGAGATAATGATTCTCTTTTCCCATTATTTACACTGTGGTTGTTTTTTTTCTTTTCTATGATATTGTAGCAAATGCACTCATATGAACGCGAACTCATACCAGGATATGTCTCAGAAATTTAATCCTGGACATTTTTTAAAATAAGGATGATCCAGTGACAACAGTTGTCTGTTTTCCCAGAGAAAGGCATTTTGCTCTTTAGTACACAGTCATGTTGTAAGAATTTTTTCATCTGTGATAATCCAAACAGCAGTGTAAGAGTTTATTCTTTCTCAGGACAAACAAATAGGCCTAAAATTAATCAGATCTTTGTCTCATGTACCTGAGTTTTCATGCAAGGTTCTCATACTTTATATATATGAAGTGCTATAAGAATACATCTGAATTGTCTGGCTAATAATATTACGCACACAAGAAGTGGAAACTTGATTTACCTTCACTAGCATTTTCAATGAGTACACCTCATCACAGAAAATTATTTGTGACAACATTTTATTAATTAAAAAAAACCCATCAACTTTTTTTTTAATCTCTAAACTGTAATATAAGAAGGAACTATTAGAAACTGCCACCTCAACTGAATGAGCTGAACAATGAAAAGGGAAGATACTTTTTATTATTATTTATTCCTTAATGCAGAGATGTCATCAGACCTACATGATAGCCAGTGTTGAAGCTTCTGGGGTCTCTTCTTGCAAGCTGTTCTATCACTTGCAATACTCAAAGGTATATTAGTTTATCATCCCAAGGTGTTATATACTTGTCCTGCTGTCATCCACCACTTGTCTATGATGCCTCTAATGTCTGCATGTTCTGAATGCAAATTAAATAAATGCAAACCATATGGGAGGGTTGAACATTTGTAAGTACTTTTTAAATCCTCTTGGTTCCTTAGGACTACATATTTCTTTGTTGTCAAGGCCTTCTGTGCTATTAAGAAGGATAAAATGGTATGTGAATGACTCAGAATTAATTATTTCCTCACATTAGAAGTATATAGAATGTTGTTTAAATAGCTGATTTTTAGGTCTTTACTTCAAAATGAAAACTCCCCCACAAATTTAGTCAGTCCAAAATTATTTTTTTTCCATTCAGGAGGGAGGCGGAGGGAGGGGAAATTTTCTTCCTTGACATCTTGTTCATCCCTTACCTCCTGCTTATTCTTCACCTTCAGGTGACATTAAATAAATCCATTATAGAATGCCCAACTTTAACACCACCAGTTTCCTTACCAGTACTATTACAATTGTCTTGTCAAATGTTTATTCAGATGACTTGTTCTCCTTTACCCTAGTTTCTGGTAAATCTGTTTTAATCTTTATCTAGTTCATTTTTATTATCATTACATTTCTTATATAAATGGTAATAGTGAAATTCTTTAGTGTGTGAATATGTTGACTTGCAGTGTGTACTTGAAGTTGATCTTAAAAACAGTAGGAATGCTTTCATTGTTTTCAGTGAGGAAAGGACTGACCTACAGTCTATCAGCTATATCAGATTCTGAAAGAAAAATGTGATGTATAAATATCTAATCTTATCCATGCTGATAGGTGCTTCATATTCTAAAATATGCAGTCGCTGATATAAGCAACATGGAGTTTAGATTGGTTATTAGGAAAAATTTCTTCATTGAAAAGGTTGTCAAGTATTGGAACAGGCTGCCCAGGGAAGTGGTTGAGTCGCCATCCCTGGAGGTATTTAAAAGACGTGTAGATGTGGTGTATCGTGGTTTAATCTCAGCACGCAACTGAGCACCACACAGCCGCTCGCTCACTCCTCCCCCTGCCCTGGTGGGATGGGTGAGAGAATTGGAAGAATAAAAGTGAGAAAACTTGTGGGTTGAGAAAAGAACAGTTTAATAATTGAAATAAAATAAAGTAAAATAGTAATAACAACAACAACAACAATAATAATAATAAAAAGAATATACAAAGCAAGTGACGCACAATGCAATTGCTCACCACCTGCCGACCGATGCCCAGCCAGTCCCCGAGCAGCGGCCCCCCCGGCCAGCTTTCCCCCGGTTTATACAGTGAGCATGACATCACATGGTATGGAATATCCCTTTGGCCAGTTTGGGTCAGCTGTCCTGGCTGTGCCCCCTCCCAGCTTCTTGTGCACCTCCAGCCTTCTCAGTCGGTAGAGCATGGGAAGCTGAGAAGTCCTTGACTAGTGTAAGCACTGCTTAGCCACAACTAAAACATCGGTGTGTTATCAACATTATTCTCATCCTAAATCCAAAACACAGCACTGTACCAGCTACTAGGAAGAAAATTAACTCTATCCCAGACAAAACCAGGACAGTACACATCCCTTATTCTATACCATCTACGTCATGCCCAGGTCCCCACACTTTCCAATACATTCCAATTCATCACCACCACTTTTCCTGCCTTTTGATATATACACACAGATATCATTCCCTTAGTCTATGGGCTATCCCTATAAAAGGTACTTTGTGTTCATTTAGTCCATGACTTTGGGCTCCATCTGTCATAACAGTCCTTCAGGGCAGGAGAGAGGATGTGTGGTTGGATTGTTGCATGCTGAAGCCAGTTCTGGTTCCATTATCGCTGCACTTTGCTCAGTTTTCATCAAAGTTCATTCTTCATTAATCTAGGTGATTCTTACTGTAATACCATTGCTATGGCATATAGCCGCCATAGAAGTGATGATATACAATGTTATATAACAATTAACATAATGCAATTTAATTTATTGGCTATTCTCACCCAAAATCAAATCCCCTTTGAGGTACACATCAGACTTACCCATCCTCCCGCATCACCCACCGAATGCACCCACGTCCTTGAGCAAAAGCAATCCCACAGATGGGTTTGCCTTTGCCCGAGGCAGGAATAACCCAGGCTGTCTTCCCTATTTTTTATGTACATTACAGGGACTTTATCCTCTTCTACAGTACGTAAAAGTTTTGATTGGACAGGCCAGCTCGATTGGCAGATCCTCTAGTGTTGACTAACCAGGTGATTTTTGCTAAATGTGTATCCCTATGTTGGAATGTCCCAGCACCCATTGCTCTCAGTGTAGTCTTTAACAGTCCATGGTATCGTTTGATTTTCCCAGAGGCTATTTCATGATCGGGGATGTGATATACCCACTCAATGCCGTGCTCTTTGGACCAGGTGTCTACGAGGTTGTTTCGGAAATGAGTCTCATTGTCTGACTCAATTCTTTCTGGGATGCCATGTCGCCATAAGACTTGCTTTTCAAGGCCCAGGATAGTGTTCCAGGCGGTGAAATGGGGCACGGGATATGTTTCCAGCCACCCGGTGGTTGCTTCCACCATTGTAAGCACGTGGCGCTTGCCTTGGCGGGTTTGTGGGAGTGTGGTATAATCAATCTGCCAGGCCTCCCCATATTTATATTTCAGCCATCATCCTCCCATACCTGAGGGGCTTTAACCGCTTGGTTTGCTTGATTGCAGCACATCTAGGAGGTTCCTGGAGTGTGTGGAAGACAACTTCCTGACACAGCTGGTAAGTGAGCCTACCAGGGGAGGTGCCTCGCTTGACCTGCTGTTTACAAACAGAGAAGGACTGGTGGGAGATGTGGTGGTCTTAGGGCTTAGCGACCTTGATATGATAGAATTCTCGCTTCTTGGTGAAGTAAGGAGGGGGGGCAGCAAAACCACAACCATGGACTTCCGGAGGGCGGACTTTGGCCTGTTCAGGACGTTGGTTGAGAGAGTCCCGTGGGAGACGGTCCTGAAGGGCAAAGGGGTCCAGGAAGGCTGGACAATCTTCAAGAAGGAAGTCTTAAAGGCGCAGGAGCAGGCTGTCCCTGTACGCCGTAAGAAGAACGGGAGGGGAAGACGACCGGCCTGGCTGAACGGGGAGCTCTTGCTGGGACTCAGGAAAAAAAGGAGAGTTTACCACTTGTGGAAGAAGGGGCAGGCGACTCAAGAAGAGTACAGGGATCTCGTTAGGTCGTGCAGAGAAGAAATGAGAAAGGCAAAAGCCCAGCTAGAACGCAATCTGGCCGCTGTCGTTAAACACAACAAAAAAAGTTTTTACAAATATATTAATGATAAGAAGAGAGCCAAGGAGAATCTCCATCCTTTATTGGATGCGGGGGGGAACATTGTCACGGAGGATGAGGAAAAGGCTGAGGTACTCAATGCCTTCTTTGCCTCAGTCTTTAACAGGCAGACCAGTTATCCTCAGGGTACTCGGCCCCCCGAGCTGGAAGACGGGGACGGCGAGCAGGATGAACCCCCCATAATCCAAGAGGAAGCAGTCAATGACCTGCTACACCATCTGGACGCTCACAAGTCTATGGGGCCGGATGGGATCCACCCGAGAGTGCTGAGGGAGCTGGCGGAGGTGCTCGCCAAGCCGCTCTCCATCATTTATCAGCAGTCCTGGTTAACGGGGGAGGTCCCGGATGACTGGAGGCTTGCCAATGTGACGCCCATCCACAAGAAGGGCCGGAAGGAGGATCTGGGGAACTACAGGCCTGTCAGCCTGACCTCGGTGCCGGGGAAGATTATGGAGTGGTTCATCTTGAGGGCGCTCACAAGGCATGAGCGGGACAACCAGGGGATCCGGCCTAGCCAGCATGGATTCATGAAAGGAAGGTTCTGCTTGACCAACCTGATCTCCTTCTGTGACCAGGTGACCCGCCTAGTGGATGAGGGAAAGGCTGTGGATGTGGTCTACCTGGACTTCAGCAAGGCCTTTGACACCGTCTCCCACAGCATTCTCCTAGAGAAGCTGGCGGCTCACGGCTTAGGCAGGTGTACTCTTTGCTGGGTCAAAAACTGGCTGGACGGCCGGGCCCAGAGAGTTGTGGTGAATGGAGTTACATCCAGTTGGCGGCCGGTCATGAGCGGTGTTCCCCAGGGCTCAGTACTGGGGCCGGTCTTGTTTAATACCTTTATTGATGATCTGGATGAGGGGATCGAGTGCACCCTCAGTAAGTTTGCAGATGACACCAAGTTGGGCGGGAGTGTTGATCTGCTCGAGGGTAGGAAGGCTCTGCAGAGGGACCTGGACAGGCTGGATCGATGGGCCGAGGCCAACTGTATGAGGTTCAACAAGGCCAAGTGCCGGGTCCTGCACTTCGGCCACAACAACCCCATGCAGCGCTACAGGCTTGGGGAAGAGTGGCTGGAAAGCTGCCTGTTGGAAAAGGACCTGGGGGTGTTGGTCGACAGCCGGCTGAACATGAGCCGGCAGTGTGCCCAGGCGGCCAAGAAGGCCAATGGCATCCTGGCCTGTATCAGAAATAGTGTGGCCAGCAGGAGTAGGGAAGTGATCGTGCCCCTGTACTCGGCACTGGTGAGGCCACACCTCGAATACTGTGTTCAGTTTTGGGCCCCTCACTACAAGAAGGACGTTGAGGTGCTGGAGCGTGTCCAGAGAAGGGCAACGAGGCTGGTGAAGGGTCTGGAGAACAAGTATTCTGAGGAGCGGCTGAGGGAACTGGGGTTGTTCAGCCTGGAGAAAAGGAGGCTGAGGGGAGACCTCATCGCGCTCTACAACTCCCTGAAAGGAGGTTGTAGTGAGGTGGGTGTCGGTCTCTTCTCCGAAGTAACAAGTGATAGGACGAGAGGAAATGGCCTCAAGTTGCGCCAGGGAAGGTTTAGATTGGATGTAAGGAAAAATTTCTTTGCTGAAAGAGTGGTGAAACATTGGAACAGGCTGCCCAGGGAAGTGGTGGAGTCCCCATCCCTGGAAGTATTTAAAAGACGAGTAGATGAGGCACTTAGGGACATGGTTTAGTGGGCATGGTGGTGTTGGGTTGACGGTTGGACTCGATGATCTTAGAGGTCTTTTCCAACCTCAATGATTCTATGATTCTATGATTCTATGGTTTAGTGGGCATGGTGGTGTTGGGTTGACGGTTGGACTCGATGATCTTAGAGGTCTTTTCCAACCTCAATGATTCTATGATTCTATGATTCTATGATTCTATGTTTCACATTCATGGATAACCTGCGCAATAGTGTCCATGGTCAAGTCCACCCCTTGATCACGAGCCCATCTGTATGTTGCATCTCTTCCTTGATGTGGGCCTGAGGTGTCATGGGCCCACCAAGCTATAAATAATTCACCCTTATGTTGCCAGTCCAGATCCACCTGAGCCACTTCAATCTTAGCAGCCTGATCCACCTGCTGGTTGTTTTGATGTTCTTCAGTGGCCTGGCTCCTGGGTACGTGAGCATGTACATGACATACTTTTACAACAGGTTCTCTACCTGGGCAGCAGTATCTTGCCACAATGCCGCAACCCTGATGGGTTTGCCTCTGCGCTGCCAGTTGCTCTGCTTCCATTGCTGCAACAACCCCCACAGGGCATTTGCCACCATCCATGAGTCAGTATAGAGATAAAGTACTGGCTACTTTTCTCGGTCAGCAATACCTAAAGCCACTTGGATGGCTTTCACCTCTGCAAACTGACTTGATTCACCTTCTCCTTCAGCAGTTTTGACAACTTGTCGCATGGAACTCCATATTGCAGCCTTCCAGTATTCGTTACTCTTTTCTTGTAAATACGAGTCAGAAGTCTCTTCGTTAAGATCAGAAGTAAGATCGGCCCTTCTACTCTGTCTAGGGAACTGCTCATTGGTAACTGGAGCAGCAATTTTCCTGGGTTAACCCCCTTTTGTGATTTTTTTTTCTTGCAACTCACATACCCGTGCCTCTAGGGCTGAGGTAGATTTTCCATCCCACTTCCTCATGTCCTCTCCGTGGTCACGTAGGTAAAACCATAGGATGGACCATGGGCATATATAGGGTGTGTACCCTTTATATCCTCTCTCTTGAGCAATAGAACGTTGACTCCTAACAGCTGAGATACTGGTCCATACACGTGGGGAGTAAGACCTATGCTCTTTTAGTTGCTGGAACTCCCAGGACAGTTTCTCCACAGACAAGATGAGGGAGGAAGAGAGACTTTCTTTGTATTGCCAGAGATGGCCAGCCAGTTCATCCACCGTTGGTCCCTCTTCGTCTTTCCAGGTCAGTATTGCCAATGAGTTGGCATACAAACTGGTGTGCTCCGTACCATCTTCTGCCACACGGGTCGTGTGCACTTGACTTCACCTGGATCTTTAGAGAACTGCTCATAGTTCAGGTCATCATAAACCACCCTCAGCACAGCTAATGCCCTCAGGTACTGGATACTTCTCTCCATGGTGGTCCACTTGCCTGGGTTCCTTGGTTTTGGCTGGGACAGAGTTAATTTCCTTCCTAGTAGCTGGTACAGTGCTGTGTTTTGGATTTAGGATGAGAACAAAGTTGATAACACACCGATGTTTTAGTTGTTGCTAGGTAATGCTTACACTAGCCAAGGACTTTTTAGTTTTCCATGCCCTACTGACTGAGAAGGCTGGAGGTGCACAAGAAGCTGGGAGAGGGCACAGCCAAACTGGCCAAAGGGACATTCCATACCATGTGACGTCATGCTCAGTACATAAACTGGGGAAAGCTGGCCAGGGGGGCGCTGCTCGGGGACTGGCTGGGCATTAGTCGGCGGGTGGTGAGCAATTGCATTGTGCATCACTTGCTTTGTATATTCTTTTATTATTATTGTTGTTGTTGTTGTTGTTATTTTATTTCAATTATTAAACTGTTCTTATCTCAACCCACAAGTTTTCTAATTTTTATTCTTCCCATTCTCTCCCCCATCCCACCGGGGCAGGGGGAGAGTGAGCGAGCGGCTGGGTGGTGCTCAGTTGCCGGCTGAGGTTAAACCATAAGACTGGGTGACATATAACATCTTCCTCAAAGGGATACTTTTCCTTCACGCCTGACAGGAGTCGCCTCCAGAGGCTGAGGGCTTGTGCCCCTTTTCCAATTGCTTTGTGCATACCCCCTTCCCTAAAAAGGGATCCCAGCTGCCTGGCTTCCCTACCCTCCAATTCCAGGCTACTGGCCCCATTATCCCAGCATCGGATCAGTCAAGTGACAATATGCTCGCCTGGATGATGGCTAAAATCTTTTTGCATATCTCGCAGCTCACTCAGGGATAAGGATCAGGTGGTTTCCATCTCGTTTATGAGTTCTTCCTCTTCCTCCTCCTCTCCTCGTGATGGCCCTGCTTTTTTATCATCCCTTACTAAATGAGCTGGCTTTCGCTTCCAAGATTTCTTCTTGTGTATATGGGTGACTGATACCAGCCCAGGTTGGTTCTCTGGTTCAACTGCAGTGCCTGCTGTGGGGAATGGAGTAGCTGCAGTGCCTGTTGCGGGGGTTGGAGTAGCTGCAGTGCCTGCCGCCAGGGTTGGAGTAGCCACAGGGCTTGTCATTTTGTTGTCAGATCCAGAGACCTTCTTTTCCCCTTGAGGGTACTGAACAGTGTTGAACAGGGCTTGGTAGGCATGGGCCAGGCCCCAGCATGTTGCAGTGATCTGTGTCTCCCTAGAATTGCCAGGGTGACAGCATACTTTGTCCAAATATTCTACTGACTTTTCTGGATTCTGCACTTGTTCAGGGGTGAAGTTCCAAAACACTGGACGTGCGCAACATCCTAAGCATTTGCCCATCTTGTCCCACACACCCTGCCACTCATAACTATCCAGCCTTGGGGCAGATCTCTGGATGATATTCTTAAATTGTTTATTATCCTTAGACAAAACCAAAACAATATTTCCAAGAAATACCAATAGAAGTATCTTAACTACCTAAGGATGTTCAAGATACTGAAAAGTTATTGTAAGGAAGGAGGAAACATCACAGAAGAAGGTAACAAAGGTGCCATTCTGTATTTCCTCCATAAAAAACCTCTCAGAGGAAGGACTATAATTGCTAATTGTCTCCACAAAGTGGTACCCAAAGTACAATAATGGTTTCAGTACAAAGCTCAAATATCAGATTAAGGTCAAGGCCAGTGTTTTAATAGCAAATCTCTGAGGCAAAACATCACTAATCACTGCAGAGCACAGCAAACTGCAAAAAACAAGACCAATCTTTAACATGTACAGCAAAAAAAAAGAGCATGGTGCAGATCAGATAAACTAA
The DNA here is from genome assembly GCF_965638725.1 of Aptenodytes patagonicus. NCBI lineage: Eukaryota > Metazoa > Chordata > Aves > Sphenisciformes > Spheniscidae > Aptenodytes > Aptenodytes patagonicus. The sequence continues at coordinate 40,126,716 of NC_134955.1, read as the reverse complement.
TATCAAGAACAGATGAATCAATATTGCGCCCCTCAGCTGTTAACAGATATAAATTCCTTAATGCGCTCTGGTTAATCTGTTATTATCTCAAATCCGTCATGCCCCATGTTGGGCACCAAAAAGGAGTGTCATGGTTTAACCTCAGCCGACAACTGAGCACCACACAGCCGCTCGCTCACTCCCCCGTGCCCTGGTGGGATCGGGGAGAGAGTCAGAAAAGTAAAAGTGAGAAAACTCGTGGGTTGAGAAAAGAACAGTTTAATAATTGAAATAAAATAAAGTAAAATAGTAATAACAACAACAACAACAACAACAACAATAATAATAATAAAAAGAATATACAAAGCAAGTGACGCACAATGCAATTGCTCACCACCTGCCGACCGATGCCCAGCCAGTCCCCGAGCAGCGGCCCCCCCGGCCAGCTTTCCCCCGGTTTATACAGTGAGCATGACATCACATGGTATGGAATATCCCTTTGGCCAGTTTGGCTGTGCCCCCTCCCAGCTTCTTGTGCACCTCCAGCCTTCTCAGTCGGTAGAGCATGGGAAGCTGAAAAGTCCTTGACTAGTGTAAGCACTACTTAGCAACAACTAAAACATCGGTGTGTTATCAACATCATTCTCATCCTAAATCCAAAACACAGCACTGTACCAGCTACTAGGAAGAAAATTAACTCTATCCCAGCCAAAACCAGGACAGGTGCTTTGGGACATTGTTTAGTGGTGGACTTGGCAGTGCTAGGTTAACAGTTGGACTTGATGATCTTAAAGGTCTTTTCCAACCTAAACGATGCTATGATTCTAAGATTCTATATTTCTTTTAAACTGTATAAACATTTTTGGAGGAAAGATTTTATCAGCCAAAAGCTGCCAGACAGTTTTAATGGAATTCCATTCTTCTGGAATTATTTGAAATGTTTATCAATTTCTTGATTGATAGTGTTTGCCTTATCTGTATTAGTAAATACACATATGCAGGAGTCCAGCTACTATATTGTGCCAAGGACTACACAGGAAGCTATAACGTGATGGAGAACTTGATGAATATGATGAATGGAGATTCATGTTCTAAAACATTTTGGACACTTGGTAATATACTTTTTCACCACATAAGAAGGAAAAAGTCCTTTGCAACTCTTTTCAAAATGACTGACAGAGACAACTAAAGCTTGCTTTTGCTTAATATAGTCCATGGGTTGTTAGCTAATGCACTTGATTATGATGGATAAGACACAGTTTCAAACGAATGTTCTGTGTGATTCAAATGCATGAAATTATGATGTCATTCTCTCAGCTGAATCTGTTCATTCTGTATAAATAATTAAATGTTTGTTGGAGTGGAGCAAGAGGGTGATTCTGTTTCTACGTTTTTGAGGCATTCACAATGGAAATTAGATATTAGGGTTCCACTCTATGTCTGAATCAGGCAAGGGTTTAGACTTGGATTTATCACTGCCTGGGCAGTGTTCTAGTGAACAGAATGGCTGAAAAAGAGAGGAGAGAAGATTTGGAGCTCCCCCCCCCCCCCCCCCCCCCGATCATCTATTTCATCTTGAAGTAAAAAAAAAGTTTTTGATAAAAGTTTCATTAAAGAGTCTATGTTTATGAGCAATGGTTTGGTTTTGACAAATTAATGTTTTCCAATTAGAAAAAAAAAAAAAAGAGACTATTTTGGACCAGATTACTGGTCTATTTACTTACATCAGTTTTGCAATGAAATGTAACAACGTTTTAATCACCAGAATTTTTCTGAATTTATAGCAGAGTAGGAAAGTCAAGAAAAGAGCTCTGGAATTCTTGGAAGGGTCTGTAAGATTAATTGGATAAAACCAGAAGTGGTGTTTTCAACTGACTTGATTTTTTTTAACTGTCAGACTTCAGAAAAGGAAATTATATAGCCAGAAAAAAGACTGGGTTTCTACAGAATGTCGTAGCTTTGACCAATGAATTTGTGAACAAGAACTAATTCTCTGACAAGTGTGTTTAGCCTCTCCTTTATGGATATCTATTTCTGCGAGAATTTTTTGTCGGCTTAGACACACAGTTGAACCGCATTCTACCCTGCATTTTTTCAGCTGGGCTCAGCTGATACGTGCAAACTTACTAAACCAGGGGAGTTCTTTCACATACCTGAACTCAAAGGTATAGTTTAAGCATTTCAAAGGAGAAATTGGACTGTCAGGAAAGTTTATGATTCCTCAAATAACTTTCTGATCATGTATTTCCATTTCTAATTAAAAGCAACTTCCTTTCTATGCCTCCTTATCATAGACACTGTTATATGTCATGTTAAACATTAATTCCCTACATTCCTGTTCTACGCAAAATGCTCTAGATACTCAGCATTTAAACTTTGTGGAGATTGAAAATATTGCATCAATAGGCCTTTATTGCCAGTGAAGGTGTATGATAGTATGTGTATAAAATGTTTAAATAACACAGTTGCTGACTACATGTGCAATTTCATAAAAGACTTAATGCCAATTAAGTGACAAGCTTCTAATCACTTCAGTTTTCTAGCATTTTATGAGAGACAGAAAAAGATAGAAGTAACAATTAACCTGGTATGCTTTTATATTTGCAATTTGTGCAATATCATATACTGTTGAAATTCTACTTATCAGGAGATAAAGAAAATACAGATTATATCTGCATACGCATTATGTTTCTGAGTGGATAGCAAAATGACCTTTTAGCAGTAGTATGAAAAAATGTCTGTTTTGGTATAAACTCCAATTTTCTTAATCTTCTGTACCAACTGGGGCTATCGAATTTTTAAATATTTGTTAAGTTAAATTAATTTTATGTACCTATTTCAGCTACCCATATTGCATTAACCCCCTGGACTTAACACAGGAATATATCTTAGAAATAAAAAGAATTTTTTTCCTGGGGATTTTTTAATGCTCTATGCATTTGTCTGGTAACCAGAAATAGAAGCTTTGAAAGAGAAAGTATACTGTATTTATATAGGCTTGTTTATCCATTTATTTGGTTTTGCATTTTTCATATATTTAGTTAGCATTCAGTTTTGATTTCATGTTAATTTCTTTGCTTTTAAAGTTTCAGGCAGTTACTGGATAATTTCGTGTGCTAAGACGTTAAAGCTACATAGTATAACCAAATAGCAGAGGCTTTCATTGAGAATGCTGCTGGAGTTTGGCTTCCATGTCACGTACTGGACCATAACATGTAAAATAGATGTCTCCCTCTGAAAGCTCTGCAGTGAGAGAACAGTCTTAAAAACAGGGGGAGGGGAGATATAGAAATTAAAAAAACCCAAAAAACAAAAAAACAAAAAACAAGAACTAAGAAATTATTGAGGGAGACTACAATTCAAAGGTACTAAGTCAATATGAGCTTACACATTTTTAAACACCAACAAATCAGTCAATAAATTTTGTGAATCTATTCAAAGTATGAGAAATCCACTCGAATTCCAGTCTGGTAATGCTGCATTTTAGTAATAGTTGTGGTATAAAAACAACAGGAATGTATCAGTTCAAACCAGTAAGAAGTAATGGTGCTTTCTTTGCGATAAATTGACACTAAAGCAAAATCTTGGCAATGTCCTATATTATTTAGAGGATCAGTGATCAAAGGAAGAGGGATACAAAGAACTAGCACTCATATTATTCTGTACTGATGCAGAGATATTGTCAGTAATGGTGAATACAATTACTACCAAGGAGTGCTGGGGAAATGCTTTTAAAACTCACATTTATAAATCCTTGCTGCAAGTTAGAAGGGGGAGAGTAAAAGGAAGCCAGAAAATATTCAGATATTTGCTACTATTTATGGTGGTTTAATTATACTGCTACTTTTTCTTGTGTAGTGATGTTTTCTCAATACATTGCTTTTTATGCAGCCGCTGGATGTGCAGTCAATTTTATTATAATTATCTTGCTATTTTATGAAAAAAATGGATTCTAATTTTCAAAATAATGTACTCTGCCTCCATATTAATAATAAGAAAAACAACCTCTTTGTTCACAAGCACACACTAAAAGGGAAGACTATAAGAAGTTTCTGGTTTTGCACTTTGTCAACAGTGGTCTACTCGTCATCAAAATTTCACCCTGATTCTTGTCAGCAACAGTCAACACATTGGAACCTGCTGCACAGAGTATAAAACTGTGCATGAGCTTCAGATTATTTCTTTCCTGGATGTAGACTAAGCAAGACAAACTATTACTGTTCTGGTGTTTCCCTGGGGTCTGAAGATCAGGCATGACAATGGGTAGAAAAGCTGCAACAGCAATGATTGGTACAATATTACAAATGGCATTCTCATTTTTTCCTCCCTCTGAGTAATGCAGCAAGCACTTCCAAAATCCACCCTTCAACTTATTTTCTGGGACAAGTGGAGGAAGACGATATTTTTATTCTTTTATTTGTAATACTCTCAATAATGGCTATTATAACTATTATTAATCAAAAGACCAGATTCATATTTTACAAGCTTTATTCAAAGTACTTAAGAAGAATTTTATGTGGAATCCAGAGAATCACATCACTCTTAATTTCCAGAAAATGAACCCTTTGTTTATGATAATATATCAGAATTAACTTTCTGTAAAATACAAAACCAGTAGAAATACTGATTATCATTCATCATTTTGTGTGACTTCACAAAGTCACATAAGTCTCAACATATCTAATGTCTTTCTCAAAGCATTATTATCTTCATTAATTTACATGCAAATATATTTTTAAAAATAAAAACTTTTTATTCTGGTCCTTGTAAGTGAAGCTTAAAAATATGACCTCTAATATCCTGAAAAACAGAAAAATATTGCTTGTAAATTATATAATGTCTTTTCAACTCCTATTATGAAAACTGTTTTTTGGTAAGCCTGACATATGCTTTTGAACATTTGCTGTTGACAATCCAGAAGTCATAAAGTCCAACATTCACATTTTTTTAAAGGGTGCTGAACCATTTGGCAAAGCGATTCATTAAATTCATCTGTGCAAAGGGGCTGTAAGATATGTCTGCCCCAGTGATTCAGTGTAAGCTTCACTTTGTAACTGATCTCAGGGGCACTGGAGACAGAGAAAAAGATAGGCATGGGGATATGTGTTGGACAGTGTCCACAGCCCTCTTGCTCCTTTAATCTTTCTACCAGCTAAAAGGGAATATTCAGGCCAAGGAGGGAAGCATTCTAGGATCCCCAAAACTATTCCATCTTCAAAAAGCACCTCTTCTGTACCCTTTAACTTGGGTAGCGTAAATTCTTTCCTCTTTTTCCCTTCCAAAGAATCTAGCCCGATTCTTCTGCCAGGTGCTAAAGGGAATATATGCTTTCAAAGGAAATGGAAGTACCTAAGAATTTTAATCAAGTAAAAATATTTCACAACTGCAGTACCAACTGGACTGCAAATATAAAAATGTAACTTTAAGAAAATACCTGTTTTTATTACGAGTTTTGGATCAGTTGTTCAACTGTTAAAACGTGAGAAAAAATAATGGGTTAAATTAGTTGCTTTTCTTTTTTACCAGCTGTAACAGCATGTAGCAATCTCACTTTACCTCGAAGGCATAATTCATTACAAGCTACTTGCTTTCAGTCATGGGGGTTTATAATGGTAGAAAATCATGAGGGAACCCCACTACTCATCTATGAAATAACATACCATAAAAGCATTGAAATTAATATCCATTCACAAGGTACTCAAATCATATATTTTGCTTGCAGTTGGTTTCTTTACTGGAAGCTGAAAGTAACCAAACATAAAGTCCTTCTAACTTTGGCAAGGGAATTTATACTAGAGGTTCTTTAACACTTAGAACAAGTGACTCGCGATGTTATACTACTTTTAAATTTTCATCTATCCTGCAGTACCTTCTTGCCCATCATTTAAACCATGTCAGTCTCTGCCACTATCCCAGATGGCATCTATAATAACCCTATTTATGAACAATAACTTCCACTGAACTGGTATGGTTACTCCACAGACAACTTTAGGGGTTGCACAAGAGTAGAGAAGGATGGACTTCTGTGCTCTATGACTGCAAATGGGATTTATGTAATATGTTCAAGAATTTAAAAGAAAAAATGAAATATAAAACTCCCCATAATTTATGAGTGATGTCCCTGTCTTTATTAGTTTTTGATCATGCAGCACTGGTCAAGATCAAGGTAAGCTGTCAACAGCAGCAAGATAGAAAATTAAGAGGTTTGTCATTTGTTAAAATTCTTCCAATGCTACACTTTTTAATGATGAGAACACAGATTAGTCAGGCTCTAAAATGTTTAGGTGTCATTGGTTTTCAAAATTCCCAGTTTCCTCCCAGCACAGTCCTGACACTCAGGATCCTCTGTTCATTTATTCTATTGGATTATCTCAGAATTTTCATCATTCTGCCATTCAAATGCTTTACAAATACTGAATTAAGCTTTAACCTACTGGGACTCGCGCAAGTCTGTCACAATTTCTTAGTGAAATTGTCCTTAGTTTCCTCAGGACTAGCACCAATAGATTATTGTAAAACAACATTCAAACCCTTTCCTTGCATTTCAAATGACAAAATATAATCTGCAGTATTCCTGATTAATTTTTGAGTTTCTGGGCAAACCTTAAGAGTTACATTATTTATACACATATATATATGAGTGAGTGAGTGTGTGTGTGCATACATATATATAAGTATGTGCACATATATTTTTAATTTTAAGAAACTCTTGAGGATTCTAAAATCAAAATCACAGAGCATCAGATAGTAGTATAAATTCTACTTTAATGAGCCATATTCTGGTAAATATTCTCAGCTTAATGAAACCTAAGTAAGGTAACTACTCTCAATGAAGTCAGTATCAATGAAGTCATCTGAAGTAATACTCACAAATTTAAGTCAATATCAAAATCAGTCTCAAGATGACTGCCAAAATTTTACTTCTTTCAACTAATATCTGTTGCACTGTTATCAAAATCATGATAATTTTCTAGTTTGCAGGTTATTTTAATATGAGTCCAAGAAAATGTGTAAAATTCTTAAGCAAATTATGATTATGTACTGAGTCTGGCTTGGATGGAGTTAATTTTCTTCACAGCAGCTTGTATGGTGCTGGGTTTTTTAGATTTGTGACTAAAGTAATGATGATAACACTCCAATATTTTAGCTGTTACTGAACAGTGCTTGCACAGCATCAAGGCCTTTTCTGTTTCTCACTCTGCCCCCCGACTGAATAGATTGGGGGATATGCAAGAGTTTGGGACAGTACACAACCAGGAAGATGACCCAAACAAGCCAAAGAGGCATTCCATGCCGTATAATGTCATCCTCAGCAATAAAAAGGAAAAAGAGGGGATTTTAGGAGAGTTAACCATCTTTTGTTTGGGTACTGGCTGGGCGTCAGTCTACGCATGGGAGGTGGTGAGTGATTACCTTTGCATCACTGGTTTTGTTTTATTTTCTTTCTTTTTTCTTCCACTTCTTCTTTGCTTATTAAATAATTTTTATCTTGACCCACAAGTTTTCTTCTTTTACTCTTCTATTCCTCTTCTGCTGTCCCACTGGGGATGGGGGAGTGAGTGAGCAGCTGTGTGGTGCTTAGCTGCCTAGTGGGGTTAACCCACAACAGGTTAATTACTAATCAATGTTTGTATTTTGGAATTTGCTATTTTTAGAAAAAATCTTTCATGCCTTGTGAATTATGTTAAATGCAATAAGATTTCCTTTCTTTTTTTTTTTAATTCTCAGCGTTAGACACTTGACAAATGTTCCAAGCTCAGGGGTTTTTTTTCTTTCTAATCCACTTTGTGTTCAACTCATAACTAGGTGTGGGCTACAGTCAAAAATCTGGCCACCTGTTAGGAATAGAGCTAGGAGCTTCCAAAACCAAAAGATGATCCAAAACAGTCAACATTTTGGTTCTCTAGTTTTCACTGAAACAGAACCATGGTACCAGATGGTTAAGGTTTATGATACCAGAGCTGGCATGAAGTTTCCCAGCAATGTCACATTCATCAGCAGAAAAGGTTTCTTATGGATATAAGCAGAGCAAAGGAACTGGGAAGGGACACAAAAGTTCTGTCGAGATGGACTGGGAAAAATCAGTGGAGTTTTGAGACAATGGGGGGACTTGGATTTAAGAGAAAGAAGAGTCCATAGGATTTCAGGCAACTGGGTGAACATTCAGAGGACTACAATGGTTTTGTCTAACAGGTCTAATGCTGAGATATGACAATCCATTTTCTCTTGCTCCCTATCACATGATGTAAGCTGTCATTACTCCACTGAATTCACAGTAAATATTACTCTCAGAAGGAAGAAGAAGGTCTTCAGTTGCATAATAACTCTGTTGATGTCAATATATGCACCAAAGGCAGTCATTGTAGAGCTAATCCTTTAAAAAACCCCACCTATGTAGAGTTTCAACTTCATCTGATAAAATACAAAGCAAAATGTAAGTATTTCAAACCAGCTTTCTTCAAGAATAAGCTCAGATTTAGATTACCTCCAAGTATTGTTGTTTTAAAAATCACTTTATGGTTCAGCTCCTCTTTCTTTTCTGTCTTGTAGAGGTGTTTGAATTTGTCAGTAATACAGTAGAGATTCTTCTCTTCACTTTAGACAAAGTGACTGCTGAACAAACACACAGACGGTCACAAACCTCAATGCTCATGCTAGCTTTCCCACCAGTTCATACAGTCATTGCAATCAGATGTTGATGTACATGCTCTTAAATCTTTGAAATGGAGATTCTGTATTCATGAGCAATGAAGGGTCTGAGTCTATTCAGATGGCAATAATTCAAGTATTTTGGAGAATATTTCACGTTAAAGATCAATTTATAAATCACACGATTTGCATTGAGTTTGGCCTCTCATTTTTTGCCATAATATATGATACTTCTGAACTGGAGGTTTATAACTGCTGTTCATTTGAAAGTCTTATTAAACACTAATTTACCTCTAACAATGCAAACCATTTACACAGGCACACACACATAAGCATACACACTAAGTATAGGATTTCTTTACAGCACTAAAAATCCAAATGAAAAATTTGAATATTTGTCAGAGCTACTTTCTTATGTCTGGTATTCCCAGTGTCAGTAAAATAGTAACATTTCCTTAAAAAAGCAGAAATATTGCTAGTAATTCCTTTTCTAAAACAAAAATCAAATTGTATTTCTTTTGAATGGTAAACATTGTTTCATTATGTTTATGCAATAATTCCATATTAATTTACAACAATATGTATATTTAAATTACTGTCAACATCAGGTGAAGTGAAATACATACTTCAATGTAAGTACCAGGATAAAGTGGAAGGTTAATTGATTCTATCCTTGCAGTCAGAGGTCTCATATCTTAGAGAAGAAACAGAGGAAATACTGATCGGTGTCACCACTCTGTTTTCATCACTGCACTTTCTGCTCTTCTCCTTTAGTGTCCTTATTTGTTTGTGATGAGCTGGCTATTAGTCCGTCTTATCTTTTTGTGCTTTTTTCCCTCCTATCCCTGACATTACTGTTACAATAACCAAAAACACTTACTCACAATTTATTTTCCCTTTCTATTATTATTTACCAAGAGGTAAGGTAAGGTAAGAAGGTGGCATTTGTTTCTTTTTTTCCTAGCGCTTAAGTTCAGCCCAGCAAGCATGGGAAAAGGTTTATAGCTTTTTATATAAGACTATATGCCATTCTGATTACACAGGAAAATCTTCAAAACAGCTTACAAATTTGACTACTTTTTCATTACTAGACATCCCAGCTTGAGATTCTCTCCTGAATGTGGGGTATCTGGATCTTACTCGATTCACGTAACAGCAAAGACTGTAAAAGTTCCTCCTGACATTAATTTTCCTATTTTTAGTTACACTCTTTTTTTCAGGTCCATTATTTGTACCATAAATATGAAGTTTACTTAAGGCAATAATGCTGCAGATTCTTTCAGTAAGGTAGGGTGTCGTGGTTTAACCTCAGCTGACAACTGGGCACCGCTCATCCACTCGCTCACTCCCTCTGCCCTGGTGGGATGGGGGAGAGAATCGGAAGAGTAAAAGTGAGAAAACTCATGGGTTGAGATAAGAACAGTTTAATAATTGAAATAAAATCAAGTAAAATAGTAGCAATTAACATCATACTGTTCAAATCATTGGCTATTCTCACCCAAAATCAAATCCCCTTTGAGGTACACATCGGACTTCTTTATCCTCCCACATTTCCCACCAAGTGCACCCAGGTCCTTGAGCAAAAGCAATCCCACGGATGGGTTTGCCTTTGCCCGAGGCAGGAATAACCCAGACTGTTTTCCCCAACATATTTTTTATGTGCACTACAGGGACTTTATCCTCTTCTACACTACGTAAAAGTTCTATACGTAAAAGTTTTGATTGGACAGATACCTTACAGTTGACTAACCAGGTGGTTTTTGCTAAATGTGTATCCCTATGTTGGAATGTCCCAGCACCCAGTGCTCTCAGTGTAGTCTTTAACAATCCATTGTATCATTTGATTTTCCTGGAGGCTGGTTCATGATCGGGGATGTGATACACCCACTCAATGCCGTGCTCTTTGGACCAGGTGTCTACGAGGTTGTTTCGGAAATGAGTCTCATTGTCTGACTCAATTCTTTCTGGGATGCCATGTCGCCATAGGACTTGCTTTTCAAGGCCCAGGATAGTGTTCCAGGCGGTGAAATGGGGCACGGGATATGTTTCCAGCCACCCGGTGGTTGCTTCCACCATTGTAAGCACGTGGCGCTTGCCTTGGCGGGTTTGTGGGAGTGAGATATAACCAATCTGCCAGGCCTCACCATATTTATATTTTCAACCATCGTCCTCTATACCACAGAGATTTTAACCACTTGGCTTGCTAGATTGCAGTGCATGTTTCACATTCATGGATAACCTGTGCAATGGCATCAATAGTCAAGTCCACCTGTTGGTCACGAGCCCATCTACATGTTGCATCTCTTCCTTGATGTGGGCCTGAGGTGTCATGGGCCCACCAAGCTATAAATAATTCACCCTTATGTTGCCAGTCCAGATCCACCTGAGCCACTTCAATCTTAGCAGCCTGATCCACCTGCTGGTTGTTTTGATGTTCTTCAGTGGCCCGACTCTTGGGTACGTGAGCATCTACATGACGTACTTTTACAACAGGTTCTCTACCTGGGCAGCAGTACCTTGCCACAGTGCCACAACCCTGATGGGTTTGCCTCTGTGCTGCCAGTTGCTCTGCTTCCATTGCTGTAAACACCCCCACAGGGCATTTGCCACCATCCATGAGTCAGTATAAAGTACTGGCCACTTTTCTCGTTCAGCAATGTCTAAAGCTAGCTAGATGGCCTTTACTTCTGCAAATTGGCTCGATTCACCTTCTCCTTCAACGGTTTCTACAACTTGTCGCATGGGACTCCATATTGCAGCCTTCTACCTCTGATGCTTTCCCAGAATACGACAGGACCCATCAGTGAACAGGGCATTTTGCTTCTCATTTTCTGGTAGTTTATTGTACAGTGGGGCCTCCTCAGCATGCGTCACCTCCTCCTCTGGCAATATTCCAAAATCTTTGCCCTCTGGCCAATCCATGATCACTTCCAAGATTCCTGGGCAACTGCAGTTTCCTATTCGAGCCCATTGTGTGATCAGTGCAACCCACTTACTCCACATAACATCAGTTCCATGATGTGTACAGGGGACCCTCCCTTTAAACATCCAACCCGGCACCGGCACTCAGGGTGCCAGGAGGAGCTGGCAGGTTGCTTCAGCACCAACCACTTCTGAAGCAGCTCAAACCCCTTCATATGCTGCCAATATCTCTTTCTCAGTTGGAGTACAGCGGGCCTCGGACCCTTTATATCCCTGACTCCAAAACCCCAAGGGTCGACCTTGGTCTCTCCTGGTGCTTTCTGCCAGAGGTTCTAGGTAGGGCCATTCTCCCCAGCTGCGGTGTAGAGCACATTTGTTGCATCTTGTCCTGCCCAGACTGGCCCAAGGGCTACTGCATGAACTATCTCCCGTTTAATTTGTTCAAAGGCTTGTCGCTGCTTACGGCCCCATTTGAAATCATTTTTCTTCCGGGTCACTTGATAGAGAGGGCTTACGATCCAACTGTAGTTTGGAATATGCATTCTCCAAAAACCCACAATGCCTAAGAAAGCTTGTGTTTCCTTTTTGCTAGTTGGTGGAGACATGGCTGTTATTTTGTTGATCACATCCATTGGGGTCTGACGACGTCCATCTTGCCATTTTATTCCTAAAAACTGGATCTCCTGTGCAGGTCGCTTGACCTTACTTTGTTTTATGGCAAAACCAGCTTTCAGACCAATTTGAACAATTTTCTTCCCTCTCTCAAAAACTTCTTCTGTTTGTGTTGCTGTGTTGCCCCGCACAGCGATATCATCAATGTATCGCAGGTGCAAACTTCCCTGGTGGGATGGGGAAGAGAATCAGAAGTGTAAAAGTGAGAAAACTCATGGGTTGAGATAAGAATTTTAATAATTGAAATAAAATCAAGTAAAATAATAATAATAATAATAATAATAATAATAATAATAATAATAATAATAGAAGAAGAATATACAAAGCAAGTGATGCACAATGCAATTACTCACCACCCGCTGACTGATGCCCAGCCTGTCCCTGAGCAGCAGTCATTGCCTCCCGGCCAACTCCCTTCAGCTTATATCCTGAGCATGACATCATATGGTATAGAATATACCTTTGGCCAGTTTGGGTCAGCTGTCCTGGCTGTGCCCCCTCCCAGCTTCTTGTACACCTCTTTGCTGGCAGAGTATGGGAAGCTGAAAAGTCCTTGACTTAGTATAAACGCTGCTTAGCAACAACTAAAACATCAGTGTGTTATTACATTATTGTCTTCCTAAATCCAAAACACAGCACTATGCCAGCTACTAGGAAGAAAATTAACTCTATCCCAGCCAAAACCAGGACATAGGATCAGGACTATAATGCATGAAAGATTTCTGCTGAAGAAAGTTGTCTAATAGAACTGTGCAAAGGCTTCCAATCTTGTTTCCTGATATTTCTGAGTAGCTATTTCAGCTGGTTTTGAATCATTTGTTAATGTAGTAAATTTTCATTTTCATGAAATATTTTTAGCTGTTTTCCTTATAAGGGACCATATAAAGTTTGATGAAGTCTTGGAAGAGTAAAGTTTATAATTCTCCCTTGCTTTTCCTCTCCCTCCTCTTGCCCCACGCCTGTGTTGTTTGTGTAGTCCCCGTCTACCCCCATTCCGCCCACCTTCCCATAATGTCTTTCCTCACCATGTACAGGAAAGACTTACAGATGCAAGGTCTTAATGATAAGAGCTAAATCCACCAACAGAGAATGACTTGCTGTAACGTTTAGTTCACCTTTCCTGCTCTAAGCCCCGCACCAGCAGAATGGCATCCAGGGATTGTATTTAGTTTTTCTGTGCATTCATATTGTGTTAGAACTGTGATCTTATTTCCGAAGATGAAAAAGCCAAAGCTTTTCTCTGGTTAAGTCATTTTTGGAAAGTTGTCATAAAGACATTTAGTCTGTTTTATTTTGAAACTCTGTGTAAAACATGTATTCTTTCAAACGTTTGTTAGATCCTTCATTATTTTATAGTATAGTCCTATATCTGACCATTTTTGCCTAAAATACTTACACAGACCATACACACATAATTAGATTTTGGACAGTAAAGGACTGGAACAGACATACAACGTAACGAATAAGACCATTACAAATCCTTTAAGCCCTGGTTTTTAGAGGATTCTTTAGGACATCTAGTTTTACAGGGAATTATGAAGAGAAAACTATAGAGGTTTGGGATTATTTTGAAAGTCCAATGGATCAGCAACCCAAATAGACAGCTGAGGAGTGTTCCAATTTCTTACAGACTTTCTTAAGTAGAGATGAGTTTTGTGAGGAAAACATCCTCTGTTTTTCAAAGGTTTTTAAGAATAGGTTAAACAAACTGCTGCCAGGATAACTAATCCCTTAAGGTAGCAGATGGATTAGATGGTTTCTCAAGTTTCTTTGTAGTCGAGTTTCCTTTGATTCAGTTGTCCTTTGTTTCAAATTGTATATGATCATCAGAACAGTAACTAATATATACCATAAACTAAATTATTAGCAGATTGAATGTTAGCTCTGACAGTATCTTCCCCAGTATCCAGTGATAGCAACTTAAAGGAAACTTGATAGATAATCACTACTGACCAAAACCTAAGTTTTCACCACTGTGAACCTTAAATTCCTAGCTGACGAACTTGTGCATACTTCTGACTTGAATGTCAGCCAATATGATTTTGCACTGAATCATCAATGTCATCCTCAGCAATAAAAGGAAAAAGAGGGGATCAAATATAAGCTATTCAGAAGCAGTGGGCCACAGAAACCATAACGAATAAATGTTTTAGTGACAGCTTACCTATATGAACTTACAAGAAAAATGGGGCAGTTCTACAGACACATACAGACCCATGCTTGAAACAGTTGTCTGTGGATTTCTCTACCTTCTTTGTAAGTGCAAAGGGGAGGTTATTTTTATTGAGTAACTTGTAAGGGGTAAAATATGATGGCTGTCCTCCATCCAGGTCTTCCTGAGCCAGGCAGTCTCAAGTCCTTTTTTGATATCAGGTTGTGAGTGATGATGCTTCAGTTGATGGCTGACTTTACATTGATCAAAAAGGTCTTTCCTGCCTTGGTGTCCAAAACAGAAGAGAAAACATCAGTAACTGAGAAAACACAAGTCATCCAGAACCCATCAATGCTATAGGAAGGAATATACTCAACCTAAAAAGTAGACACACCAAAAAAAGCAAAAATTTATTGGAACTGCACAGCTTGGGTAACAAAGAATATAATTTTTGAGAGAGGAAAATGTCTAATGAGTGGCACATCCTCATTTTTACTATATCACAGAGGCTGGCATTCAGACAGCAGCTAAAGGTCCTGATAATTCAAAAATACTCTCTGTGAAGGCTTCTGTTATGTTGGCATATAAAGGCATTTATACCATTCAGTGCAACTCAAAGCATTTTGGGAAGTACTGTATAAATTACATAACTGTGGATGGAGTGACTTTTGCAGTCACACAAAGCCACTAATATTATATATGGTTTGAATTATTTCTCATTCAAGCATGACCACTGGCCCTTTGCCACTTAATGTATGACATTAGTTTTATATCTTCTCTCAATAATAGGACCTCCAGTTATGCAGCATCTTCTAGTAATGAAATTTACCATCTACTTTAGACTGAATCTAAATTATACTTCTAATATTTAACCTGCAGGAATTTGGTCTGGAGCTGTTCAGCTGCACCACATCTATAAATAGCTCAAAAATATCTAAAATCAATGGAACAAAAGTCTGAATGTGTTTGAATATTGCAATTCTAATAGTATAGCTGGTGAAAGAATTTTTGGGACTCAGTCCAAGGCTTATGGAGGCTAGTGGAAAGACTCTGAAATGTCTCAAAGGTCTAATCCCATTGTCCTGATTTCTACTGTAAATGTATAAGCTGCTCATGATCCACTCAGAATTCCTTACAGGTTGCCTTGAAACCTGGCCTCCACTTGCATGAACCCTTTTCAGAAAACTTGACCTGAGTTTTCCGTTAAACAGGCAGGGAATCTGACTGTATGTTGCTGTATATGCTTGCTTTGTCCCTCTATATGGGTCTACATAACCATCAGGGCCAGAGCACAGCTCCCAGAGCACAACTAACAGAGGCAGCCAACAGATGTAGCAGTTTGCAAAGCAGTTTCTGGGCTCTGCTTCCTTGACATGTTCTTGAGTTTCTGGGCACTTTGTCAGAGACCTGGGAACTCCTGGGAACCCTCAGAGGAACGTGAGGTTGCCTGCTGCTGCCAGGTAAGGCTAAGGATAAGGTAAGGCTAGTTCTAGCAGATTCTGACAAACTCTGTCAGCTGTCCTTCATCAAATGGCACCTGTAACCTTTGTTCTAGCTTAACCCTAATTAGCGAGGGTCAAGTCCTTCCTTTTATCCCGTGCTAGGGAGAGGCCTATATAAGAGCCAGGCCCAGCACACAGCCAACAGATGTAACAGTTTGTGCAGTAGGATGCAAGGAACAGGCTCTCAAACTTGCTCTGTCTAACCTGTACATCCTTAGGTATGGTGGGAGTAAGGCTCCTGCTCCACCTCATGACTTGCAGTTATAGAATAGGTTCACTGCCCTTGTAGCTGATGGGTTCACTGCCCTTGACAGCTGGGAGTGCTGTCAACTGGATGGAGTATCTTTGGTGGCTAAACCTGAGCCACTCAGGACCATTAGGAAGAAGCAGTGAGTGATAGTGGTTGGTGACTCCCTGCTGTGGTTGATGGAGGCTCACATCCACGGACCTGACTTGTCATCTAAGAAGGTTCATTGCTTGCTAGAGGCTTACATTCAGGATGTTGTGTCTGGCCCTATGGCTGCTACTGCCAGCTGCCCTTACATGTAGGCACCAACGATACTGCTGAGGTGACCTGGGAAATAATAAGCATGACAACAAGGCTCTAGGGGCAGTAGTGAAGGGCATGGGGGGCCCAGGTGGTATTCTTGTCAGTCATGACAGGGAAGGGCCTGAGTAAAACTCAATGGATCCTGCAGGTTAACAACCGATTACACAGCTGGTGTTGGCAGCAGGGTTTCAGCTTCCATGGCTGTGGGAACCTCTTTGAGGGCCATCAGCTGCTTGGAAGAGATGGGATCCATTTGACTAAGTGGTGCAAAAGTATCTTTGTCAACAGGCTGGCCAACCTGGTATGGAGAGCTTTAAGCTAGAAATGATGAGGAACAAACAAGGAAGGAAGTTGGGGATAGGGTAGGCAAGCCAAGGGTCTGGGTTGATGCAAACAGAAGGAACATAGAAATCAACAAAACAAGAGTGGAAATGGAATCCCTTTGAGTGTTGGCATGTAAAGAAGGAAATGCTTGCAGAAGAGCATTATAGGGAAAGCTTTAAAGCCTGTATAAGGGAATCGGCATGCTTGGGTATCCTTCCAAAGTGCCTCTACACTAATGCATGCAGCCTGGGGAACAAACAAGAGGAGTCAGAAGTATGCAGTTACAGGGCTATGACCTCAATGGGATGACAGATATGTGGTGGGATGGCTCACACACCTAGAGTACTGCAATGGAGGGATACAGGTCTTTTAGGAAGTACAGGCAGAAGAGGTGAGGAGGGGGAGTTGTGTTTTATGATGAGGACAGCTGGAATGCATGGAGCTCTGCCTTGGGATGGGTCAGGAACCAGTTGAGAGCTTATGGGTCATGATTAGCAGGCATGCCAACATGGTTGCCATTGTAATAGATATCTTCTATAGATCTTATTAGGAAGAAGTAGATGAGGCCTTCTTCAAACAACTGGAAGAAGTCTCATGGTCATAGACCCTGGTCCTCGTGGGTGACTTCAACCACTCCAATATCTGCTGGAAGGACAATGCAGAAGGACACAAGCAATCTAGGAGATTTCTTGAGTGCATTGGTGGCAACACAAAAGTGGGAGGGGTGGCTGATACACCGGAGGGTTTTTCCACCATCCAGAGGGATCTTGACAGACTGGAGAGAGAGGCAGATGGGAACCTCATGAAGTTCAATAAAGGGAAAGTCAAAGTCCTGCCTCTAGGAAGGAATAACCTCAGGGATTTTTACACAATGGGGGCCAGTCTGCTGGAAAGCAGCTTTGTAGAAAAGGACCTGGGGTCCTGGTGGACAACAAGCTGACCATGAGCCAACAATGCACCCTCACAGCAAAAAAAAGGTCAACAGCATCCTGGCTGTGTTAGGAGGAGCGCTGCCAGCAGATCAAGAGAGGTGATCCTTCTCCTCTCCTCAGCACTGGTGAGGCCACATCTGGAGTACTGTGTCCAGTTCTGGGCTCCCCAGTACAATAGAGACACAGAGCTACTGAAGGAAGTCCAGCAAAGGACCACTAAGATGGCTAAGGGTCTGGAGCATCTCTCATATGAGGAAAGGCTGAGAAAGCTGAGACCAATTAGGCTGGAGAAGAGAAGGCTCAGGGGTACTCATCAATGTGTACAAATACCTGATGGGAGCGAATAAAGATCCAGGAGCCAGACTCTTGTCAGTAGTGCCCAATGAGAGGGCAAGAGGCAACAGGTACAAATTAGAATACAGGAAATTCTATCTGAACACAAAAACCCATGTTTTTACTGTGATAGTGATTGAACACTGGCACAGGTTGCCCAGAGAGATTGTGGAGCCTCCATCTGTGGAGGCATTCAAAGCCTGAATGGACACAATCCTGGACAACCTGCTCTGGCTGACCACGCTTTGTGCAGTGGGTTTGGACTAGATGATCTCTAGGGGTCCCTTTCAACCTCAACTGTTCTGTGGTTCTTCACATTCTTTTTCTGACTAATATGCTACTATTCTTGTTCAGTAGGAACCAAAGTGATTCTGTCTTACAGTTTGTCTCTGTGCCACTGATCAACCCAGTCAGCGGGAAATGTTTCCAAACTGATTCCTGTGGATTCATCTTTGAGTTCCAATGATGAATTCTTACTAGGTGTTTACTAGATTCAGCAGGATGAGATTCATGCTACTGCCTCTGGCAGGAATACAAACTAAAGGTAAGTATTCTCAATTTGTGATTTACAGTGAAGTCTTATGAGTTTGTGCATGTAATTACTCAAAGAAATGATAGGGGTTCAGGACACTTCCCAATGACACTTTAATTATATTTATATGATAATACACCATTTTTCTGTCCTTGACTTTCAAAATAAGTAAAAATAATATTTGCTTAGGTAATGTTTACTGGTACTTAATGATTGAAGGACTACCTGTACAAAAAAATAGAAAGGTATTATAAAAAAAGTAAAATGTAATGGCACAGTAAATTATATCTGGACTATAAACGAAAAATTAGAAAGAAGAGACCTCCTGTCCCCACACTCGAGTATGCACATTACTTTGTGTTACCCCACAACATTTAATTGTAACCATTTAATGTGTACAGATAACATTCTTCTACCAGTTGGATGTGCGTAAGTGTTTCAGGAATTCTGACGAAGAGTTATCTGTTCTACCCACTTAATGATTTTTTAAAAAATTATTTTATAACCTATATGAAGCTCACTGTCTTAACTTTGGTTTATGCATTCATTTTCTCTTTACACAGGGAGAATGTCTTTGTAAGTAAGTGAAATTCCATTTAACCTTCTAAGAAAACTTAAAAGATTACTTGGCAGCAATGTTGCTGGCTCATATGACAACAGTAACAATATTTCTGCTAGATCACACACTCTAACATACAGGCATTAGGAATCCACGTAACAGCTAAATCTATCTGAATGAAGACTTATGCTCTCTGCCATAGAAAATGGTAAAAGCAATCCTCAACATCTCAGAAATCTCATTTCCACAACTTCAGAAGCAAATGTATGGAGAACACAATTAATAAGATTGCATGCTTCATTCTACTGTCAGAGATTGAAGTAGATGGAAACTCGAGGAAGAGCTTCAATATCTTCATCTTAAAGGAAGGAAGGAGAAAACATTTGGATCCTTAGATGTAGCTGGAATTCTTAATCCTTTCCCATTTGTTGCTGAAATTAAGACTCTCTAGGGAGAATCAAGATATGGGAGGATATGTCTGAGGAGATTTAACACAACCGTACTGCCTGTGAAAATTGATGTATAGAAGAGCAGAAGGACCTAATAAGAGGCATGATTGCCACAAATCTACAGTGAGAATGAATAACTACACAGTAAGATTCAGCAAAATATAGGCACAGCTGTTTAAAAATTGGCATTTCCCATCTTCATCATACCAACAGATGTCAGATTTCATTAGGCAGAAGCTTGAAAGCCCTGAACAACAAGAGGTTGAAATATCAAGGGTCTACTTTATTACCTGTCTTGCACGCTTTGACTGCCAAGCATTTTCAATGCAAGCTATCACAAGTAGCTGAATGAGCTAACCTTCACTCTATTTTCTTGAGAATTAAACAAAGTTACACTAAAGGAGGGCTTGTAAAAAGAATTTCAAGTTTTGAAGTGATTTAGAACCTGAACCTCCCTGAAGGGGCTTCTTTCTCTTGGAATAAAATGTTGAAGGTAAAGCTCCATGCATCACCTGGGTCAGGGTAATGCCTGTGACTCCGTTCTTTGAGCTGGGACCTAGAACCAAACAGCCTGACCTCTTGAACTTTAAACAAGATAATCAATAATAGATCATTTGCTCCAGTAAAACTTTTTTTTTTTTTTTAATGCAAGACTTTTCTCATTTTGCACCTTATGTCACTTGCTTTCAGTCAGGAACTGTGAATCTGTTGCTTTTAATCTGATGTCATATACTTTTTTCTGAATCTATCTTGCATGCAATAAAATTGAAGCTATTTAATAAGTCTGGTAAAGTTGAAATTTATAGGTAAAAAAACCCAAAACCAAATATAAATGATCTTTGCTAAATAAGGATCATTGTTCATATATATAATATCAGGAAAATTTTGATTTTAAAATCAAAAAAATTTTGATTTTCATTAATGACACACACTTACAGCATACATAAACCACTATTTCCATTTTTCTCATTTTCAACATTCCCTTTACTTCCATAATCCTTGAAATAATTTGTCTTTCTCCGACATCTGTTCTAAAAGATGTACCACTTCATTAAATTTATCCAACAACAGTTATGGAAATTTTAAGAATTATGATAATCCTGCTTTGTCTCTGTGGACAGAAGTATTTCCCATTCAAAATAAATCATGAATTCAGTGATTTATTAATAAATCTTCAGTGTGAAGATTTAGTTTTCTTTCACTCCTTCCCCTGCACCTGCCCAAATCCCTTCTTTCCTTGAGAAGCTGTAATCAACCTGAAGATCCTAACCTGCAAAGAGGAGGAAAGGAATGAATCCTCACCACAATGTTCCTTCGATTAAAGGTGTTTCCCAGGTGACCTAAAGGGGTTTCTTTTAATTTTATTTATTTATTTATTTATTTATTTATTTGATTATTTATTTATTTATTTATTTGAGGGGTAAGTTGGAGATCATATAATGATAATTTATTTTGCATCTGTTCTCAGGACTTTCATATGACATATCCAAATACCATATAAACAAAAATTAATGAAGCAACTTAAAGTCATTGCTGTGGTGTACACATTTTATGGAGGGATAAAAACTGAAGAACAAACCTCAAATTCTTATTTCTAGATCTTATACCGTAGCTTTACAAAAAATCAAGATTTTATAAGACAGAAGACTTTCAGGTGCCATAAGGATGGAGGAATAGTTGATTACAAGTGCTAAGGAATGTTGGTTTGGATTTCTAAAGAAATGCTTATAAATTTCTTTTTTAACATGGACCCTGCTCTACCCATTAGATTACTCTAGTTTCTGCAGTTTTCAGCATAACTTTTTCAAGGTAATTCATATTTGACTTTTTGTTCTGTTCAGCTTCTTCTCCTTGGTTGTGTTGCTTATATAATGTTTTATTAGTGACATCGCCTACTTTTGGCTGTTATTGAGATGTTGCACATTCTGGATCATGATTTCAATAAAAGAATAAGTAGGAGGATGAAATGGAGGGTAAAGGAAAAAAAAAAAAGCAAAACTCAAGTAATTTAGTGAAACTCCTGGATGGATTAACAGTGTATGTTTGTTATTTAACTGTTATGTGCTTCTCAGTGTAGAGAAGAATAACCTATCCTCTAGTTAATTCATTATGTCTTTCCTTCAAGTGGTCAATTCTGTCTAATTTCTGCATTTATCATTTACAGATTTTGCCACAAATATAATTGTAAATATTCATAAATAAAAATTAAATCTCCTCTTCCTCATTGGCTCTTTCATTTCAGTAGACAAGAGACAAAGAAGGTGGTGGCGGTGGTGGTAAGACATCCTCAAACATCACAGGATGGAAATACAAATGATAGCTAGAAAAAAGACCAATATGAAGAAAGGGGATACCTGATGTATCTTTTTATTACTTTGTTTATATTTTCACGTGACCAGTAACTTTGTAATTTACTCTCTATGTCTTTTACCTGAATTGAATCAGTGATGGCAGGAAAGATAAATGAGTTGTGTTCTTACCAAGAATATGGTGATAACAGAGAATTAGAAGAGTAGAATAGAATACAAGACTGATAAAATAGAAGATTGTTAGTTTGGAAATAGTAATGCTTTCTCTTATTACAAATGGGGTGCTATCTACAATAACATCCATGGAACTAGTATTTTGTAGAATTTGTGCAAATTAGCATACTCAATTTCCAACATGCTTGTTAATATTTTTTTTACAGTGGAAACATAAAGAATATAGAGGAGAAATTGCCTAATTGGAGCAGGGAGAAAGAAGGGATTTGCCTAGGAAAGGTCTGTTAATAAGCTTGGTAGGGGTATGCATCATTTACAAGCCTGCCCTAAAAAAAGTATGGTACTAAAGATACCAGGGGTGATGACAGTTTGAGAAGTGTCAGATGATAAAATGAAGATAAAAACAGATAGCAAAACTAATTACAACCAGCAAATCTACAGTGGCTATACTGCCTCGTGCAGGAATTCACTGAGGCTACAAGCTATTATTTTCAAACTCTCAATGCATTTAGTGTACCGTAGAATTTAATAGGCATGTTAAGACTAATGTGAAAATAAAACCTGATTTTTTTTGTTTTCCTAAATGGATGTTTTCTCTTTTCCTGAGCACCAGCTAAGGAGCATAAGTAGAGGAGAGATGGATAAAAAAGACATCTGCAAAGTCACTAAAATGAAGTTCTATGTATTGCAGTCTCTCGGTAGTTCAAGAAAAATTTTCTACTGTGCTTCATTTAAAATAGGTAATCTGAAAATGTTGCATATTGAATGAGCTACATTGCTTGGATTGATTAAATAAAAAAATGATGTGTGATAAAAAAGCAAAAGTATCTTTTTGACAGTCATATACATATGAGAAACCGTATGAGATTACCTAACTTAGGTAGTCTCCTTTGAGCTAGTTTGCTAATGATAATTCTAATTATTTTTTCATATCCAAACAGGGAATATCCATTCTGGGCTAATTTTCTTTCTTTGAGTTCAAAACCCTAGAGTATTCTAGCTTTAGCACAGACTTAATTCATTTGAAAGTGCATACTTTATTTGGGAATTGTGTATTTAATCAACTTCTGCAGTAGCCTGTATTTGAATAGAGATCAGAAAAAAGTGAACTTCCCTGTCATTTTTTAAGTCTCTGGAATGGTTTTTGTTCAGTGTCTGACCTGTAGGACACATCAAAACTGGATAATTTATGTAACAAAATAAAGACAACAAGGTCGGAGGAGATGTATGATTTTTACAATAGGGAACATTCAGGGACATGATAGTATGTGAGACATATTCCTGAATGTTAAGGAGGATTTCTTTTTTTCTTATTTTTCATTGCAAGTAAATAAGCTCAAAGATTTGAGAAAAGAAATTAGATTTTAGAAAAAATGAAACTTTGAGTGCATGCTAGATAAGCATTAACTGCTTTCTTTGCTCCTTGGGATTTTCTGTGGACCTCAGGGGAGGAACGTTCTAGGAGGTTGCCTTAGCAACACTGCACTTTAATAATTGTATTAGTCAGAAAATGAAAAGCCCTCAAAATACTATAGAAAATCACAGAGTGCCCACAAAAACAAAATTATTCCCTGTAGAGAGGTTTCTTTTTACTGGATCTTGGGTCTTCTCTTTCTCAGACAGTCTTTGGTAGATACCTATTATTGTTACAGAAGTTCCCTAGCTGGGGACAGGTGCAACATTCCATATTAATATATCCTCTATCTGAACTCATTCTTGAGTAGATGTGGCACAGAATTCAGGGACCAAGTTTCATTTCTTCAGTCTTACCTCTATACCTACCACAAGAAAAGTGTGAGAGTACAGTGCTGCAGGAATGGCTTTCTCATTGCCTGTGAAGAAGATGAAAATCTGAAGGGAAACCCCTCTGCTTGTATAGAGGAAAAAGAACAAAAGGAACGTGGCAAACTCCCTTAGACTGATATTTAAAATGTTCCCATGACATAGCACTAAAGATAGCTCAGAAATAATGTCATGGTGACCAGCAGTTGATGACGTAGGTGTATGATTCCAGATTGCCATCACTTCAGGGTCAGTCATCCTGAGCTCATAGGTCAGTCATTTTTTTAAAAAAAATCAGTGCAAGACATTAATTTTGAATGATTCATTCTTTGTAAATCTTATGCACATATGTACATAATTATCACTTTCAGTTAAAAATATGGTTTATACATGTCTATAACTTTGCTGTAAGATTAAGATACAATAAGAAATGTTTGCTTATAAAATTGATTTTTATTAGTCAAACCATGCTGCCAACACTGAAAGCTTTCTCTCATTTCTGCTTTTCATTCTCTGTCTTTTGTAATTTTTCAGTGAAAAAGGAGCACAGCATTTTATTCCTCACCAGTTTTGTCCTCTTCCATTTTGCAAAAATTGATTTTTCCACCCCCTCCTCTGTTTGTCATGGGGCATGGACTACATTGGCAATGGAATATTTACTCACCTGCTTTGTAAAAGCATAATCAGTTATGTCAGCAATGATGCAAATGACATTCTGGAAACAGGGTTTGTTAGAGTTCCCTTCACCATCAGCTAAAAACCTAGCTTTTTCTCAGTAAAAGAAAATTACTGCCATGCTATATGTTAATGCAAGAATGGTTTAAAACCTTGTTATTGTGGGTTAAGGCTGTGGTTATATAACACAGGTTTTCATGAAATATAGATTATGCTGATTGAAATGCTTTTTCAGGGGGCTAGGATCAGAGGCTAGAATATTTGATACCTTATTTTTGCTAGCCTTTTTGATTTGTTAAGAAGACAAATGTTATGACAGCTTAGGAAGATGTGTGAATACTAACATTCACAAGCAGGCAAGCAGCATCATTTTAAAATAAAAGCTTGGATAAATGCTGCACATCAGTGTGAACAACTAGTTTAATTTTCCACCCTAACAAACTATCACTCAATTTAATTTTTTTCTACTGACCAGTCATAAATATGCTTATTCACAGCTATTTTCCAGAGATAGCTTCCACTCATACTGTAGTATTTTACCTGCAAATAACAATGCCAGTATGTAAATGGCTCTTCACAGGTCAGAATCAAACAGAATATATCATGGTGCAAGGCAACATGAGGAGTTCAAGAAATAAAGACCTCATGTAGCTTCAGAAGATTTGGAAGCAGGAATCCAAACAGACTTAAAGAAAACAGTGTTGGAATGGTTTTTAAAAGGTCGTTTATTTCATCCCATTATTTCACATATATTTAAATTTTCCTTAAGTGTTTTTATGACAGTTACTTAAGATCTCCAGGTTATATAAGAAGCACAGGAAAATAATAAAAGAAATGTAATATATTTTATATCTAAAAGTTTTAGTTAATTTTCTTTTTCCTCAGGTAGATAACTACAAATAGAAAGCCGTTTCATTTTATAAGAGTATTCACACATATTTTTTCAAACGTAGGGATAACCTCACTATTGCATCTTCAGTTTTCAAATCCTACTTTGTCATCATCCAGAGAGAAATCATTTGAAGTCCTGAGTTACTGTTTGCTGAGCTTCAGACTTCTCAGTTTTCCAGTTAAATTCCCACTTATTCAAACAAATTTAATCTAGAGAATCCTGGTATAACTTTTCATTCTGATAACATATATTGCCATTAGCATTGTCATGAATTTATGGAAAAAAACTGGAAACCCAGGAGTATTGAGAGACTTATTCAAGGTCAAACAGCTTGGAGAGAGAAGATGAAAATAAATCTAAATCTCAAATTTTTGTTTTAACCTATTTTTTACTTAAGATTATTGACACATAAAGCTATTTTGGAGGTAAACTATTCACATAGTTTGAGCTTACACTGAAGTAGTCTAGCTGGTAAGGAAACATATCTATGTCTTGAAGAGAATTTGCATAGCTATGTGAACTCTACACAGTGCATTCTCTGTTTAAGAACGTGTGTGTATTCCAGAGATACATGTAGTCACAGATCCACAAGAACTTGCCTACCTCCAGTTCATTCACAATGGTGGCACACAGAAAACCTTCAAGCTGCAGAATTAGATGAAGATTCCGTGGACAGATCTCCTCAGTCCAATCCTTCCTTTCCTCTGTGTTTCCTCTTGTGTCCAAAGAAACATTGTAAATAACATGTATGTGGAGCAAATTTCCTTAACATATGAAC
The DNA here is from genome assembly GCF_965638725.1 of Aptenodytes patagonicus. NCBI lineage: Eukaryota > Metazoa > Chordata > Aves > Sphenisciformes > Spheniscidae > Aptenodytes > Aptenodytes patagonicus. Next base: position 40,100,551 of record NC_134955.1, on the reverse strand, counting down.
TTTTCAAGAATACCATGGACAATGGATAATAATATGGTTAAAACCTTCTTTCCTTAAGGAAATAGAGTAGGTGAAATATAGGACAGGATCTTGCAATATTAACAGTCAAGACACAGACAGAAGAACATCAAAATCAGGCTACTGATTATTTGTCATGTATACACAATAAACACCCTGTGTTAGTAATATCCTTAACAATTTTGAAGCAAGTTTATATGATAGAAATAATCTACTTAAAATGTAAAAGGAATCATCTTGAGAAATGCCCTAAACAGAAACATTTTGAAGATATATCTCCATACATTTGAACAAGTTTGCCTTTCCATTCTAAGCAATATAATTAAACTTGTTGTCTTGCTTGTTCCCTAGGAAACAAAGAGAATCAGGAATGTCAAGTCTTCAGAATAATTCAGTTAATGATGTTCGGTATGGTAATAAACACAGACAGATACTATTTTACCCAAAAATAGAGGAGTGGAAGTAACTCTGTTGACAACCAAGGCTAAATGTGGACCTAGCAAAAGTTCTTAAAAAAATGTAAATCTCAAAATGAACTTGGGAAAGGAGAATAATTAGTATGGTGAGCATGTCGTATCCTTTAATTTCTGTGCTTTATGTCAGTGGCCATGGAATTATGTAGACTGAATGTTTATGCTGCTCTGTTGTTTCTGTAGTGGCAAGTTTTAAGACACACTGCAGGATTTCATGGTGATAATGAGAACATTAGGAATATTCTGTGGATTAAAACCTGTATGCGATTGTCCTGGTTTCGGCAGAGATAGAGTTAATTTCCTTCCTAGTAGCTGGTACAGTGCTGTGTTTTGGATTTAGGGTGAGAACAATGTTGATAACACACTGATGTTTTAGTTGTTGCTAGGTAGTGTTTACACTAGTCAAGGACTTTTCAGCTTCCCATGCTCTACCGACTGAGAAGGCTGGGGGTGCACAAGAAGCTGGGAGGGGGGCACAGCCAGGACAGCTGACCCCAACTGGCCAAAGGGATATTCCATACCATGTGACGTCATGCTCAGCATATAAAGCTGGGGGAAGAAGAAGGAAGGGGGGGACACTGGGAGTGATGGTGTTTGTCTTCCCAAGTAACCGTTACGCGTGATGGAGCCCTGCTTTCCTGGAGATGGCTGAACACCTGCCTGCCCATGGGAAGTAGTGAATGAATTCCTTGTTTTGCTTTGCTTGCATGCGTGGCTTTTGCTTTACCTCTTAAACTGTCTTTATCTCAACCCACGAGTTTTTCTCACTTTTACCCTTCCGATTCTCTCCCCCATCCCACCGGGGGGGAGTGAGCGAGCGGCTGCGTGGTGCTCAGTTGCCGACTGAGATTAAACCACGACAGTGATCAAGCTGAAATTGTTTATTGAGAGGTCATGGATATACAAAGGACAGACAATACCCTTTGGTCATGAAAATACTGTGATGATCATCTTTGTCTATTTTAGTGATGAAACATTTGCTTCATGCTATAGTACAAAAGTGGCTTCACCTATCAGGTGGTAATGGGATGGAATGAGATATAATAGCTCTCTCCACTAATAGTCCTGTTAGATGAATCAAGTAGATTTTGAAATATTAAACTGCATATTTTTCTTGTGTAAGAAAACCAGATTCAACATTAATATACAGAAATTTCCAATCAACTCGTTATTACTAGCATAGGGAATTCTTGCATTTTTTATATAGGATTACAGTAAAGAATTTCAGCAGATCTTGAACCAAATTATTGAGACGCTTTCCCCTTGCTACTTGACCAAGGCTAAATCTGGTGAACACAAATGCAGAATGTGCTCTGCTGGTGTTTTTGCCAGTTTTTCTTTGCTCAGTTTGTGATTCATACCCTGGAAATATGCCTCAAGCTTTTCTTGAGTTCCAAGAGAAACAAGCAGCCTTTTTGAAGCCTCCTGTTAGTGGATCAAGATCCCAGCCCTTCTCTAGGGGGACTGTATAGAAAGAAATAATCTCTGGGCATAGATATAATTATCCCAGTCTCTGCTGATATCTAGAATCCTTAACCTTAATCAGCACATATGACAGGAGAACTGCAATGGTTTATTGCCTGCTTATCTCCTCTTGGCAATGGCAGTGAGTTAAGTCCTCAAACTGATTTGTTTAGGTCTTGCAGCTGCCTTTGATACAATTAGCCATGAAGCGTTACTGATACTGTTTTGTAAAATATGCCAGGAATAAACCAAATGATGCTCTATTCCTTTCATTCTGAAAAGATACATGAGAAGAGCTGACCAGAGAGACATCTACACTAACACTGACCTGAAAAGTGGAATGGTAATGCCATCATAAATCTGTATTTTTGGTATTTGTTTTCATCATGCATGAGATGAAAAAAAAGTAAGACTAAGCTCATATCTTGTAGAATTGAATGGATTTTGAGAAATGTTGATAAACTAGGTAGAATGTCAAGTTTGAGATTATATTAGAGACCTATCTCTCTGAACTGCCAGTGTTTCAAGGGAGTTTTTGTTATGGCGTCTTACCCCTTCATTTTCTGTTCTGAACCTGTGGATTCTGCCTTCTTTGCTACACAGCTGATTACAAATGTAGAAGAGGAAGATGAGCCACACAGCATTATATCATGAGCTCCAGAACAGTTTAGATTTGGTATCAAACTAGCTTGAATAGAAATATTTCTGTTTAATATACAGTAATATTTCAATTCTAGATGATTCAACTGTAGAGAAAGGAAATTTCCATATACAATTATCTCATGAATAGTTAATGTTTTGGTTAAACTATACATTTCCTTAAAAGCAACAACAAAAAGGCAGGAAATTTCCAATCAGATACATTTTTGTTACTTCAGCTATCTGATACATGTGCAAGAATATTGCAGAAGAAAGCACATGGATATGTATTGGGATATCTGCAGTTTGTAGACGGTGTTTGTCTCAGTTTCTTCATTTTATTTAGTCTTGTTTATGCTTGATTGACAGTGTCTTGCTGAGATTGGAGGAATGAGATGACTGAAATGTAACCTTAAAAAGAATGGGCATTAAGTGCAAGAAACAGCGGTGTAATTCATTCATCTGTTGGAAGAGTTTGTTTAGTGTGCAGCCACGAAGATTTCCATTTGGTCTTGTATGTCACACAGAAAGCAATGGTGATGTCTGATTTTTATTACTTAAGGCTGGTAACTTTTTTTTTTTCTCTGACGTACCTTTCCCATAGTGGTACGTCAGCTGAGATAAAACACCTCCTCCATAGAGCTAGTAGAAACTACTCGGGTCCAAATGCTTGAAAACATTTCCTGCATGCTATATAGGGTACCCAGCTTGCAGGTAGTTCCCAAGTGCAACTTAATGTGTTGAAATTAATCTACCCATTCATAAATGCATTAGGTCTGGTTACCTTAAAGGCTGCTGATTTTCTCCAGGCAGATGAGATCATTTAAAACATTGAAGTTAAAACATTCTGAGAAAACTCTGAAGAATTTAGAAGTGATGAAGCCAATAAGTTATTAAATAAAGTTTGAAATGTTCTGTAGAATTAAAACGTAACAATACAGAATAGAAAATTATAGAAAACCTTAACTGTTTTTTAAAAATGTTTAAAATATTTTATATTGGGAAGACATATTTCTGTATAATTTTACAGGATTCTTTTTATAATAGCATCTTATGCTTAACTATTAAGCAGGCTGGAGGCAGGATATTCTCTGCATGAGGTCTTTGTTTCCTATCTCAGTAAACTGCTGACATTCAAATCAAATCACATTTAAATACCTAGTTGCTCAAACTTACTTTATTTGAAATGAAGTTAAAGGAATAGAAGTGTAGAAGTAGGATAATTCTGAGTTTAAAGAAACTTGGGAGACCCTTTTAAAAGGAGTATTTTTGAACATTGGTCTTAACAGTGGTTTACAGTTTGTATAGAGAGTACACTCCCCAGTTTCAGTAGTAGATGAATGAAAGAAGGTATTTCTGAGCTGATCTATTTCAGTATGAGTTTCTGAGACAACTACTATGTATATATTACAATTACTGATTTGTGTTAACAAAAGAAAAAAATGTTTTGCCATAGACCAAAATCCATTAGACAGTCTTCAAGTTCCAAAATATCATGTCCTGTATCAGGCTAACCAAATAAAATTTTACTATGTTTGCTTTAAGTCTTTCTTCAACTGGCTATAGTCTTTCTGTCTTTGTTTTCTCTTACATTCTGAGTTTATTAAATCATCACTGGAATGATAGACAGCAGGACTATAGATCTTCAGAAAAGGTTGAAGAATACTTAGCTGTTTGGTCACAATAGAAAAAAGAGCTCTTCAAGACAATTCTGAGAACACCTTAATTTTAAATGAGAAAGGCATTGATTAGAAGGAGAGCAAATACCAAAAGAGCAACCCAGAGACACTGGGATGGATTCAAAAGAGCTACCAGTCAAACAGAGGAAACAAAAGAAACTACAGCTGGGAACCTGTTGGACTAGAGATAATAGGAACAGCAGGAGAAGAGAGAAGGAAAACATATAAGAAGGAAAGAAAGCATTAAAAAGAAGAAACATAAAAGGGAATAAGAAACTAATAGATGATGCTGGAATATTTGACATTGAGGGACAGGATCTGAAGGCACTTCTGAAAGGTTAGGCTTAACTCTCTTCCAAGGCTAGTCTTGCTGTGGTAAGATATTAACCAAGAGGGATGTCTAGGCAACTCCAAATCCAAATGGAAAACAAATAAACAAACCCAACAACAAAAAATAGACTAGAACTGAAAGGTAGTGCTCTTAGAAGGGAAAGCGGGGGTGTAAACAATTTGAAAGAGTTTAATATAATTTCATTGTAATTCTGTTTTGGAATTAGTGCTTTTAGAAAAAAAAATCTAGTCAGTTATTATTCATTCTCTCTACTTTTGTTTTTTTCTTTTGAGTTTAACAGTATGCTGACATTCCTGGACCAAAGTTAAGGATTAAAAGGCATAGGTACTTGAATATTTAATTTGATTTATTTTCTACTTTAGTCTTGTTCTCCTCAGGTTCTATAAGGAATTATAAGGTCAAGACATTTTTTTTTTTCCTCTATACATTATGACAATAAACCCAATATTGCTATAGGTTATTTTCTTCTGAAGCAGTTTAAAGATTGCAGTAATATACAATGGTATGACTCCTTACTCATGTCTTAAGTTTATAGACCACGTGACAAACCAAACCTAGTAGGATTGAGTAATATTATTTTAATTAAACATTATACTAAGAAATCTTCTCATGTAGGGATGTGAACAAGCTGAATGCATATACTATTGTGAAACATTTAAAGGGGTTTTGATATTCCACAATATGTATTCCAGTCCTACACTTTAACTAACGTAATTTGCTAGCCATTTGACTAAAAGTAGTCATCTGCAGTTAGGGTAACTGGTTTTCTCAGTATAGGCAATTGCATTTAATCTCAACTGCATTTAATCTCAATTCAGTTGGCTTCTCAAATGTCAGTGCCTAATTCACCTTTTACAGAATTGGAGACACTTCAAATGTCTATGCCTTATCTGAAATGATTCAATTCTCAGATGCTTATGTGAACAATTACTCATTTTCACAACAAAAGTCTTTGCAAGACCAAAACAGGTCAGCAAGTCGCTTTTTCCTTCATCCATGTCTTCAGAGTTCTTCATTCACTCTTTCATGTAACTGTCACAGCTCTCTTGCAAAAAGACTATGAAGGTTCTTACTTTCTTCTCATTTTACAAACTCGCTCATAACAAAAGCTTCAGCAAACAACAGGCAACTCTCTATGGACTAAAAGAAAATAGGATTTCTCAAATGATGTTGAAAGTAAAGGCACTGAAAGCCTATCAAGAAATTAATGTCCATCACATTACCTCTCCCCCAAGGAACAGCTCCATTCTGTAGCTAGTACTGGAGAAGAAAGACTGCTTTAGTGCAGTCTATATAAGTTTACAGGATCTTTCTGTAAGGACATACTGGCATCTTCCCTAATCAAGTCCACCTCCCTCTCATCCTTTTCGACTCCAGTTTCTCATTACTTCCTAGACTTGACTCTGCATTAGCTGGTATCATGCCTGATATTCATGGCCTGCCTACATTATCCCTTGCTTTCCCCTATTCTGAATCTAAAACTTCCTGCTAAATTCTCACTGTTTCTCAGCAATCTCTGCCTAATACTTTCAATGACTACTCAACATGAATCTTCATTTCTTAGGAAAAAATATTTCTGTCTTTCCTGTTATCTCCACTTAAGCTGTTACTGACTAAAGAGTCAGGACAAGCTTGTATGTTACCTCTGTCATTCTCAGTCTTCATTTTGGAGGTTCTTTTGATACAGTCACAGTCTTGAAGCAATTAGAAGTAATGGGTACATAGAATGGTGAAAACAAGTGGCAGACATCTGGAGTTCTGAATGAAAAGGAAATATCAAGAACTTGCAGATATCTTCAATTTCAGGAGTTCAGAAGATAATCAAGGTACTAAAGCAGCCCTGAATGACAACTTTTGGTACTGCTCAAAGCTGGCTTCTCTACAGTGACTGCTGACACCAGGCATGTGGTGTTTTTAACAGCTGTGATACAGGAGTCATATAGGACAACCAATGACAAACTTCCAAGAACTGTAGCTAACCTTCCAAAGCAGCAGCAACTTCCTTACAAACAGCCAACAGGAAATTATGACATCTACTCTAAGTCTCATGGTAGACCATCTCCTGCAAAAACACTCCTGGCCTCTCATCACATGGAAGACGTGGGCATACTAGCTTCCTGTTTGACCAGCTCTACTTCATTCCCTACCTGCTTGTGGGGGAGCTTGTGAGTCAAACAACTTTTTAAAAAGTAGGCGGAGAACTTAATTTCAGGAAGAAAGTGAAAAAGAAAAAAAAAAAAACAAACAACAAAAACAAACAAATATTAACTGCCCAATTTGCATACAGGCATAGTTTGTAATAAACTCACTGGCAACACTAAATTATACTGTAATGGCACATAGTTGACACTATTATGGGGCTATGTTATACATTTTGTAGGAAAATAGACTTTTCCATGTCAAAAGTATAAACAGCAGCAAGCAAATCTAACAAAACCCTTCCTTTCCATCTATACAAACAGCAGTAAAAAGTCTGTCTTCTCAGACAGTGTTTTCATATTTTTCTCAGTAATGCATTAGAGTTTCTGCACTGTTATTTGCACAGAAGTACTGGTGCTTATGAATTTTTTTAAGGCAGTTTGCTTGCTACAGCTTGATTCCATTTTAAGAAAGGTGCACAGTCTGGGATTACACCTGTGTCTTCTCCTATCACTAACTTGCATCTTTATAACCAAACATTGTAAGAAAATTTTAATTCCCTTTTTGTTGTTTTTAAAAGTTCTTGTTTAACATGGTAGTTGCAGTCTCATAGATGTGTATATTTGAAACCTAAAACAATGCATAACTTTCCTGGCTGTGTTGATTAGATGGTATTGATTTAAATTTAAAAATTCCTTACAAATTATAGATCTTTCAAACTGTGTTCATCTGTACGAGCTGCAATATTTCTCACTTCATACGATTTTACTGCAAAAACAGGAGGAATCAAGTGCTTTAAATGTAGTACTTTGCTCTGTTTTGTTCTCTGAGTGTTAACTATGCTTGAAATTCTGAAAGAAAATTATATAGGCTGTAAAGCCAGGAGTACTGAAACAGAAGAAAAGAGGAGCTTAAATCTCTCCAAGTTAAAACTGCTGAGTCAAGTTTTAGCAAGCATCTTATCTACCTTACTGCTTATTCATTGATTTTTTCACCATTAATCCTCTTAGTTATTAGGCAAAATTGAGCATTTAAACAGAGTGACAAAAGCCCAATTTCTTACATGAATTTCAGTCCTTCTAACCGGTCAGGTTTAAGGGTCACAGACTAATAGACAGACACTCCTCAGAATAACATCACTTTTCCCTTCTTATCTGGAGAAAAGAGAGATCTCTGTCTCAGTTGTCATATTTCCAGGTTTGCAAAGCTCTCTGTTCATTTTGAGATAATCTAACTACACATTGAAGGTATCCATCTTTGCTAGGAACTTTTGATTAATTTGGAGGATTGTCCTGGTTTCGGCAGGGATAGAGTTAATTTCCTTCCTAGTAGCTGGTACAGTGCTGTGTTTTGGATTTAGGAGGAGAACACAGTTGATAACCCACCGATGTTTTAGTTGTTGCTAGGTAATGCTTACACTAGCCAAGGACTTTTTAGTTTTCCATGCTCTACCGACTGAGAAGGCTGGAGGTGCACAAGAAGCTGGGAGGGGGCACAGCCAGGACAAACTGGCCAAAGGGACATTCCATACCATGTGACGTCATGCTCAGTACATAAACTGGGGAAAGCTGGCCGGGGGGGGCCGCTGCTCGGGGACTGGCTGGGCATCGGTCGGCGGGTGGTGAGCAATTGTACTGTGCATCACTTGCTTTGTGTATTATTATTATTATCATATTATTATTATTATTATTATTTTATTTCAATTATTAAACTGTTTTTATCTCAACCCACGACTTTTTCTCACTTGTGCTCTTCCAGTTCTCTCCCCCATCCCACCGGGTGGGGGGGAGTGAGCAAGCGGCTGCGTGGTGCTCAGTTGCCGACTGAGGTTAAACCACGACAAGGATGCATTCTTACAGCTGCTACTCCATTAGAGTACCTGTCATTTCTTTCCTTACACCAAGTCTGAACTAAAGATGTAATGGTGGCTAAAGTAAATTGGCTTGGGAGAGGCAACAGTTTGCCTATGACGGCTTGTGAGAGTGCTCTTTGCCTATGTCGATCCTCTGCCAGACAGCCAAGATAGGTAAACTCTCTGAATGTTAACTTTAAAGAAAGCTTTGTGGAATGACAAAAGTTGGTCAAAGTGTTAAAGATGAGAGCCACCTGCAAGGAATGAAGAAAAGCCTTATGAGACTAAGTTAGCAATAAAACAGCAAACAAAGTTCAGTGTAGAGAAGTGTAAAGTGATACAGATGAGAGAACCAATTTATCTGTAAAGTAGATGGATCTGAGTTCATCACTAAAAGACATAAACAAGACCTTGGGATTGTGACACATAGTTCCATGAAAATATAGTCTCAGTACTTGGTAGTGTACCAAAAATGACTCGATTGTTTGAAAATATTAGGAAATAGAGGGAAAGAAATAAAAATAGTGAAATCACTGTACAAATCTCTTTTTCCCAAGCCTTGAATACCATGTGCAGGTCAGATCTTCTTATCCCCAAAAAGTATTCAACAGAACTGAGAAAGATTCAGAGAAAGACAAGAGTGTTCAAAAGCATGAAAGATCTTACATACAACAAATAGTTGAGAAAACATGCTTTGCAGCCTGGAAAGGAGACCACATAAAGGAAGTACGAGAAGCCTACAAAATGATCATGAAGAGTGTGAATAGGAAATTACTGTTCGCTGTCTCTCCTATTGCAAAAATAAGAGATTATTAAATGAAAGTAGTAAGAGCCAAGCTCAAACTAAATAAAATGACCTAGTTTTTAATAGGAAAAATAACAGACCTTTTAAAATTCTGACCATAGATTATTGTGCATGTAAAAATATCTGTGACCATAAAGAAAAGAGATCCAAAGACATTAAAGAAGTCACATTAGGTTCAGGAAATCCTCAAAGCAGAATATAATTAGATTACAGGACAGTATCAGAGGGAGCTATAATTTGTTTGCCTTGTTCTTAATCTTCCCTTGGTGTTGCTTGTGGCCATTGCCTAAGACAGACTCTTGGCCTGAGCCAGTATGGCTTTCCAATAGAAATCCTACAGAATCACACTCACCTACCAAATTTTTGCACTTGCTACAGATCTGTTCTAGTCACTTTGATTCTCCATTTACCTTCAACAGATGCAATTCCTCCCATTGCATATTTCGCATACACTTGTTTTATTGATGTAGGGAACAGAAGCTGTGTACAGCAGTGAATACTCAAGGTTGCAGTCAAAACTCAAGGTAAAAGTCTGAGTAAAGTTTTCATTTTAATTGTTTCCCAATGTAGAATCGTACTCTTCAGTTGCATCAGTACATAATGAATACAGCAAGCATTAAATACAATACAGTCTTGGTAAGCTGGAAAATGTTTAAGAACTCCTAAATTCCAACCTCATGCTAGACCTCTGAACTTTGGGCTATGGCTCTCCAGTATATTCAGGATATTCTCTCTCATTTTAGTTACTGTTACTCTATCCAGTTCTTTAGCAGTTTTCTAGCTCTGAGTTTTCTTAGGACTACAAAACTATATGATTATCCTGCTTTCAGGGACTTGCCATCTACAACATCACCAGCCATTGACAGCCTTTATCCATCTCTCTAGAAGTTTCTCAGTCTTCCCTTCATAGCTGGACTAGGAGACAGCCATCTTTCAGTCCTTTTGATTTCTCTCTGCAGGCTTGCAGAACATTTTCACTCTCCTATCCTGGAGGAATGACAGGAAAGAGAATTTTCCTCTGTTTTCAAACCAAGAATCTCCACTACACCTTGTAATTTTTCCCATCTACCACTTATTCTTTTGTTTGTCCTCATACCTCATACACACCTCTTCTCTTCTTCCAAAAGCAAGCACATTAATTTTGCTAAGACTTGTGAGACTACCATGCACACTGAGAACCCTCATTCATTTTTCTGTCTGGTGGTCAGGAGCATGAGCCACCAAAAGGTCCCTGCTGTATGTTCTCTAATATGTGCTGGTCTATCGAAAAGAAAATTTATTGACATTAGCATACAGAGGAGTATTTGTTTACTTAAAATTAATAAATAAGTGTATTTTGTTAAATCTGCCTATGTATACCAATAGAAAATATGGCTTTGTGGATATTATTGAAGTATAAGCTACTTTGCAGACTTGTGACTATTTGCCCAGCAGGTACTTCAGACTGACATCTTCATCAGTGGTGATGATTGATATTGCTGGCAGAAAGAGTGGATGTTTTCAATATGACTTGTTTCTTTCTCTTAAATGAAAGATTTTTGGGAGCTTCAGTTTTCTAGAAACTTGAAAGGAAACGTCACAGAAGTCTGGAATACTATAGGTACAGGTGGAACTGCAAATTATTTCCTTTAAAAGGTACACTGACTGGAGTTGAAAGGAAAATGTTGCCAAATCCACCTGAAAATTATCCATAACAACTTTTAAATTATAATGTACGTAACACTTTAAGTCTTTTCTATGGCACTGTTCATGTACTTGCACACAAGAAGTTACTAACTCTTAAGTGAATAGATGAGTGTTTTTTTAGACTGGCTATGTTGCTCAACTGTAACGTCTTTTTGAAGCTGTTCAGCAGGGAAACTTCTTTAAAATATATGCACCCATGCTTATTCTTTCCATAGTCCTCAGAACTGAGAAAAGAATTCTGGAATCATTTTACAGTACAGAAGAACAACTTCACCTCTACCCCCCTTTCCTTGCATATGATATTTTCAAGTTATCCTTTGGAACAGTCCTTCATTAGATGGTGAATATTTTGATATTAAAACACACACACAGTCTTGTACAATTTATTTTTAATAAAGAAGACTAGCACAAAACCTGAAAATCTACTAGCAGTTTACTATGAAGGAAAGGTAAATCTACTTCCAAGCAGAGCGAGCAAATTGCTAGCTGTTATTCTATTTTTTCTTCCCCCCCCCCAGTTCTATATAACATGAGAGGATTCTTTGAGAGAGATTTCTTATCAAGCTCGAAAATTAAATTGATAGTAATTATAAAATGAGTATGAGCACATATTATTAAAAAAAAAAAACAGTTCTTTCTGTTCATAATGAAAATAAGGAAGATTTCCCAAATATGTATTTCATTGCATTTTAAACTGAATGAGCCCCAGTTTGAACAAGACATTTTATCTCTCCTGCTGTATGACAACTGCCACTAATGTCCTATCTATAGACACTTCAGATTGTCTCCATGATGGGTCATGCGTTCTAAGCTAGATGCATCTTGATAGCTCCAGGGATGGGATGTCTTCAAAGAGGAATCACTACAGACATAGTCCTCCAGAATGAAATGTTTCTGAGAGATGGTATCTACAAGGCACTGGTAAGTTTAAGATTGACTTCATTTTGGCATTCAGCATAGTTTACAGTAACTTAGGTATACCTAACTCGCAAACTTCCAAACAGACAATTGCCAGCCAAGAAGTAAAGGGCAATAGCAATCTGGCTATCTCTTCTTGGCCAGGAGAGCCTGTGGGAGAGGCACAAAGGGAAGTAGGATTAGCAAGAAGTACAGGATCAAATAGGGACTTTATGCAGAGAAGAAAATTTGTATTTTCTTGTCTTGTGGACTACAAAATGTCAACAGCCCTGGCCATAACTTACTATCTAGTTTTGAGCTCTATTTACATTAGGATTACAAAATTCAGATGTGTTTATGGTATTTAATTATGATATACATGAAAGGTATAACATATTAGAAACTGTTTATATTAAAAAGTTAATGTTGTGAGGACAAATTAGTGAAATTCTGAAGAGGACACCTAAGATTTATTCCATTTTGTATGGACACTTCTATAGAGATACAATAAGAATACCAGTGTTAAATAGAGCCTGTCCTAATGAAAAAAAAAAAAAAAATTCTTGTTGGAGAATGCTGTGATCTAATATAAAATAAATACTGTAGGAGAAAATTACTTGCTGAAAGAACGTGTAGCAGCTATAAAACAGAATATTTAAAAACAAGAATATTTGAAAAATTAGATAATATTATGAATTTGTAGCACACTAGCCAAGTGATCCAGCCAACCAAGAAAAAAATCACCTGCTAATTAAATGAGGTGAGAATTTTTTCTGTGATTTTGAGCTAGTTTTAAAGACATAACTAATTAGAAATATGGTTTCATAGCTTATGTTTCTTAGGGCAAATACCAGCCTCTCTATGTATAAAGTACTGACAAGTACTGTACAAGAATGATAGGGGTGGGGAGAATGCATGAATGAACTAATAAGGGTGCAATAACTGTTTTCTCAGAATCCAGACTGGATGTTTTATTCTGTGTTTATGGTGTTGATTACCTCTTCTTTTCCTTTCATTTGTGGACAAATAATAACTAAGAATTTAAAACAGTCTCTTAACATAACAACATGAAGTCCTTTCCACAGCTTCATTTTTATGTTCTTTTTTTTTTTTACAAAAACAATTTAAAAATAATAATTAAGATGATTCCCCACAGTTAAATGCATCAACAAACTCGTGCACCTCTTTAATTTTAACCTAAATGTCACAACAGATGCTGCTCTTCCAGTCTCAATAGGGAGCAGATTCCACAATCAGGGAGTATAATTACAGAAAGCTCTAGCTCCTGCTGTCTCAAAGTTACACTTAGGGCACGCTAAACAGTCTGCCAGTTTCAGTCTTCAATGGCTGACTGAGGCCTTTGGTAATAAAAGATCAGTCAAGAGTACATTATGATACTTCACAAAATGCTAACAGCTTTGTAGAATTTATAATCTGGTGAGACATATGCCAGCTTTGTACACTGCCAAACAGTTAAAACCAAATACAATAATTGTAGGAAAGAAATATAGTATGAGCTTGTAACAGGAAAAGTGTCTATTTGCCATCACACAAGCAAGGTAATGCATCTGACATAAAGCATAAATTGACAAGCAATGACACACAATGGCAACACAAATCAGTGTTTTTATCCAACAGCATTTGTTGGACCCTGATCATAGTTAGGAACAGTCTTCAGTTAAAAATGAGATGTCAAGTAATATTTTTCTTTCATGAGAGATATGATATTTTTTTAAAAAAAAGAAAACACAAAAGTCTGTAGTGAGTTTTTCCTTTTGTATTAGGTTTCTTCAGAAAAATCCAAATTTTTAACTATAAGAAAAATTAAAGTAGGTGGGGAAGAATGAGTCACAAAACGAATTAGAGAAGTGAATAACCCTTTCTGATAGAAGAACATCTGATGTTCTCATCTTTTGCTGCACACAAGTCATCGGCGATCAGTAGTTAAATGACAATTCAGAAGAAGCACTCAAACATGAAAATAACCCAAAATGAAGGAGGCAGGACACTTAAAATATTCCTCTAGGAATATACAAAATGTTGAAAGAATCTTTGTTTTAGTGTAAACACCTTCTCTCTATAACCTCAAATTCATGATTCTTTTTCATAAAAGCCAATAATTTTCAACTGTAAACTTGGGGAACACTTAATTTGTCTGGAATGTGTGGTAACTCCTGGAATTAAGTGAAGACATTTACCTAACAGAAGTCAGATGAAAGGTACCCAAATAATAGTGATGGGGGTCAGTCATGTTAAAAAACATATTTTCAAATTTCAGTACACTTCAGCCAGAACTGTGACCATTTTTTTTAGCTTCTGTAGTCCTCGTCTTAGCTAAATTACAGCATTTTATCTCATTTGCTCCAGAGACAGAACAAATCGTTGAGCAACATCTGAAAAGACTTCTCCAGACATTATTTACAATATGAATTAAAAATTTCCCTAATATGGGAATTCCCTAATATGGGAATAAATAATTTATATGAGGAAAATTCATATGGGAATAATTATGTTCCATTTGGGTTCACTTCATCTATTCTTCAACTAATTCACTTTATTTATTGTCAGTTCTTTCTTTGTGAGGAAGATTTTCTGATTTAAAACACATCAGACAATGTCATGGGCCTGAAGGCACTCCCAGCCCTGACTGTCCCTGCCCATCCCCAGGGCTCCCCCCACCCTACTTTTGGCCCAGGACCCCATGTCAGCCCCCCAGGACCACCAGCCCCTGCCCCAGCAATGCCACAGGAGGGCCGGTCTCCAGCTCCACACAGCCCTTCCTGGCTCGGCCATGGCACTCACTGAGCCAGGCCCACCTGCAGGCCCAGCCCAGCCTTGGCCCATCCCTGTCCCCATCCCCATGGCCCCGTGTGGCCATCTTGGGGCTGTGCCAAACCCTGGGTCCTTTCATTGGGCCTGATCCTGACCCCCACCCACCATGCCCGCTCAGCCTTTGCCTATCCTCATCACCAGGGAGGTGCTCAATGCCCAGGGCTGGGGCTGCCCCTGGCTGCCTCCCGTCTGCCCTGCTCCTGGCTGGGGGGTAGGATGGGCCCTGGCTGGTGAGGACCCCTGTCCTGCCAGCCCCCGGGAGAAGCCCCTGTGGCTCCTGGCACCGTCCCTAACAGAGTCGCCAGCCTTCGCAGCTTCCTGACAGGCAAATCCATCCATAGCAAGTATGCAAGACAGTAGCACCCCATTTCTATTTTTCCTTTTATAGTTTCAGTTACTTTACTTTGAAAAATTCTGAATTTTGAAAAATTATTTTATACTGTCATCATAATCTTGATTGATTACTTTCTGTATGGGGCCTATTAATCTCTTTTCTGGTGTTAACTGTGAAGAACCTCAACAACATATAAAAGAAATAATTCCAAAGAAAAAACTAAAAATACAGAAGTCTGAATTAATGAATGAAACCTGCAAATACAATGATATAATAAGCTCTTAATGAAACCTCCACAGGTATTGTGAAGGGAGGCAGCAGAAAAGGTGGGTTGGTGGACAGACTATTGCACAAGCAGTAAACAGTGCAAGAAAAAAACACTGAAACTAGAAGTTACAAACATTAGCATTTCAGGATACATTTGGCTTTCTTTAAAGCCAATTAATGTTATATCTCCAGAAGTGCAACGTGTTCATGAATACCGTGGGATTTATTGCATTCTACACATAAGAGAAAAAATGTTCAGAGAACTGAGCTGACCTTACCCCACAGATACAAGCTATACCTATACCAGCCTGCAGGATTGCATGATCTCCCAGATCCAAGGCTTACAGAACAGGGAAGCTACATGCAGGATACCAATAAAGTAGCACATTCATTCCCTAGAAGGAAGTTGGCCAGTAGCGTTGAGCAGAGCTAGCAAAAGGCAGAGGTATATTTGCTAAGTACATAATCTCCTTTTGTTCTAAACCTTTCCTCAGGATTTACCACTCGTCTTCAGATTCTTCACTGACATGAGGCTTTCTTCCCACTCATTTTCACTGTAGGAATATGTGAATGCATTACTTTGCAAGATGCGTTGTCCCAGTGCTATGTGTTGAGATTCTTTCATTGCATGTTATGTTCACATACAAGGAGCTTGAAAACAGCAAACTACAGAACAATTCCCCTGTGAAGATCTGCCCTCTCCTTGCAAATCCCTCTGAATTCTCAGAAATGTATTAATAACTCATTTACCAAAATTTTAGATTCTTCTGGAAATTCTCCCTGGTGTAGAATCAGTACAAAAATGGGACTGGGTCTTCAGCTGAGGGCAAGAAGCTGTCACAGCAATACATTAGCTGGGGCCGTTCCCTAGATGCATTTCAGAGATGGTGGCCCCTGTCTCAGAGACAGCTGCTTCAAAATTGGTTGTTGCAACAAATAAACATCCCTGGAAGACAAACAAAAATAGAAGTATTGCTACTTTTACTACATGTGCGTCACTACTTTAAGCAAAAACAAAGCTACAGATGTTTTCTATGGTAATCAGTCTCATGTGCAGCCAGCCGCAAGAAGAAAAAGTATTCTTCCAAATAATCAGGTGTGACATTTTAGCTATCTAAGTTGCATACTTGTGAATTCAGCAAAAATATATTTGAAATTCACTGCTCTTGAGAAATTGATATTGCAGGGTGAAAAATTTCCACAGCTATCAAATTATCTTGCATTTTTCAGAGTCCTGAATATTTGGGAATAAGCCTTTTCGGGTTTTGGTTTGGCTTTTTGGGTTTTTTTGTTTTTGAATGGCACTCAGTTAATCAGAGTGGAAAACAGGAATCTACCTGGCTGGTGATACCTTCCAACTAATGTCATGTTGCCCACTCTAGGTTCTTTTTATTAGTACTATCTGGAAGTATGCAAGCAATCAGATTAATTTTCCATATTTTCCTGTAATCATTAATGGAAAAAAACCTCTCTTTTATGTCTTTTAATGCTTTAAATGATTGTAATTTCTATTTTAAATTATGAAAGTTCTGAGCACGTTTGCATGTGTGTGCATGTTCGTGTTTAAAATTTCATATAGAATCCCAGTCTATATAAAATTGTAAATAATTTTCTGTCTATCCTTTCTCAAGAACAATTGAAACTTGTTCAGCTCTCCTAGATGGAAAAAAAAGTATATCAGCTAGCTTGAGCCTTTTAAATGCAATAATAGAGTAAACATGTATGTGGTGGGTCAGTTAGAGGGAAATTCTGTAAGATGCCTCTTCGTCATAAAGTCTTTCTATTATGGACTGTAGCAGCTAGTTTAAAATATTAACTGAATTTATACAGATGACTTATACTCTGAGAAAGCTTCTCTAGCTGACCCTGCTTTGACCAGTGGGATTGGAATAGATGATCTCTAGAGATCTCTTCGAACCTCAGCTATTCTGTGTTTCTGTGATACAGTGCTTTCAGTGCAGAGGTCTGATTGTTAGGATGGTCTTGGGACTCCAGGTGTGGCCTCAGCAGTGCTGAGGAGAGGGGAAGTATCACCTGTCTTGGTCTGCTGGCAACACTCTTCCTAACACAGCCAGGATGCTGTTGGCCTTTTTTGCTGTGAGGGTGCATTGCTGGCTCATGGTCAGCTTGTTGTCCACCAGGACCTGAAGGTCCTTTTCTGCAAAGCTGCTTTCCAGCCGATTGGCCCCCACTGTGTAGAGGTCCCTGAGATTATTCCTTCTGAGAGGCAGGACTTTGCCTTTCCCTTTGCTGAGCTTCATGAGGTTCCCATCTGACTCTTTCTCTGTTAGTCTGTTAGGACCTTAGTCTGTTAAGGTCCCTCTGAATGGCAGTGCAACCATCTGGCATACCGCACTATATGACTCTATGTTTATATAAATACTCATTATAGTGAAAAATCTTTATGGCTCATGAAAACAGAATATAGAGAATAATTCCAGAAATAGCCTGTTAATTTTACCAGAATCTAAATTTATCTCATTTACACAGTTATATATGAAAAGGGCTTGAGCTGGAGTCAATGGTATATTCAGATATAGTCATCTGCATAAACAAAGATTTAGTTAAACCAGACACTGAAAAAAAAAAAAAATTGAGATTTCAAATACATTCCATAATGTCTGATTTTCTGGAGAGCACTGCATGATCATTCATTCATATGCCCACTTTCAATGGGCGGCTTCACTGTATTAACAGAATGAAGAATTACAATTCACTGGCAAGGAAGGATTCATGTGAAACGTATCTAATAGACATAGTGGGTAAACAAACCCAGCAAACTAATCCATGTCTATCCAAAGATGTTCAATCTTTATGTTGCTATCAGTATTCAAAACAGTCTAAACAGAAATTTTTTATTTGAAATACATGAGCTTAAATTGTAAGGACTCTACAGAGTCTTCCAAAGAGGAAATATGATTCAGCTTCACTTGTGAGCTCTTCAGGATGGATACTTGTCCAAAAAATTTTGCAGCACGTCGGATTCTCTTTCCCATAACAAACATATAGTTCTCTTTCTTCTCCACAGGTGAGCAAAGTTAAAGATCCATTCTTACTGAGATAGGGACACTTTCTTCTGTATCTCTGAAATTAAAATACACATACTGTTTGCTTATACAGTCAGAATATCCCAAATACCCGTTACTATTTCCCCCTCATATACATTCTTGAACTAGATTATTAATCTAGGTGACTTTTAGCTTCCTTTGTTGGGCAGGTGTATTAAATGAAGCACCTTTTACTCGATTCTGTGGGATTTTAAGTGATTTATTTATTGTCTGCTACCTTTTTCCCTTCTCCAAGTCAGTAAAAACAGATTGAGATTTTTAATGAACACTTGCTTATAATAGCCAGCTTTCTCTTGGCTCCTCGCAAGAGAATCCCTTAGAAATAGTAGGTGAAATTCATATCACTGAAAAATAATCCTTGCCCTAAGTTTTACTGTTGAAGTTTTTCTTTATTTTCCAATTAGATTTAGTTTTCATAGCTTTAGGACTGTCTTCACTGCGCTTAGCTTTGTCAGTTAGCCCTATGCTTCCAAATATAAGAGCATCGTACTGCTTATCATACATCACCAGCTCACTCCCTAGTCTCCTAAAACTGTTTCTTGTGAACATGCACCTTTTTTTGTCCATATATGCCCAGGAGAAACTTACGCTGTTTTTCTTACTGGCATCTGTTCTCTACCTAAGCCCATTTGCAATTCACATAACCCTTCATATCTCTAAACCAGTCGAGAGTAAGAAAAATGAGACATTATATGACAGAGAGGTATATTGAAAAGAAGGCACTCTAGATATTAGTTATTTCAAGTTTTAAACCATGACTAAGAAAGATGCTATGACAGCAGAGCTCAAAATAATGTCAGCAGCAAGATATGAAAAGGCTCATGAGGGTGTTGGAGCATCCAGTCTGACAGAAGATCTCCTGCTGGGAGTGGAGTTGCAGTCTGAAGGCATCAGAAGTCAAGGTCATTGTTCAAACAGCAGGCTATCATAGATATGTTCGTATACTTGAACAAGCATTGACCTGTGGAAGAAGACTGTGAGCAAAACAAAGAACCATGATATTAAGCATGCAAAAATATTTTTCCTAAGTGGAAAGTAACATGAAGTGACAAAAATTTAGCAGTTTTTGTAAGGAAAAAACAAAGTGTTCCATCAGTTCCCTTTTACATGGTCTGATCCCAAAGGAAACATGCAAAAGGAGTATTTTTTCTGTGTCCAGCAGTCTGCTTCCACATCGTGAATGCAGTGGGCATTCCTTGCATGTCTGGGACTGTCCATGGCTGGCTTGGTACCCAGAGGTACTTCTGGGTCTGTTCTTCTGGAATATTTTTGTTGTTTTGAGCAAGAGGAGAAGACAAGGAGGAAACAGTGATGGGACACCGCAGTATCCAAGCTGACCAAAATACCAGCCAGTATAAGCCAGTTACTTTGTCAAAAGTGTGTGAAAGAAATTATGCTAATTAATAACTGAAGGAACTGTGGCTTAGTCTAGAAAATTACAGCTAATGAATTTACCTAACTACAGTTTTTAAAATGAAACAAGAAAACAATTTTTTCCATTGCCTATAAAAAGAGGTTTGCCATACTATCTCGACAGCAAAAATATGCCTAATAAGATGGCATATATACTTTAGATGGCACCATATTTCATTTGGGTACAGAACTGTTGTAGGTCTCATCTCTGGATCTGTAGCCTTCCTGGCTGTTGTGCTACTGGGGTAGTTTTTTGTTCATTATTATTTCCCCCGTTGCATCTTATGTTGCTGAAAGAAGAATCTCACCCATTCCAGTAACAAATACCATTATCTATTTTTCACTAAGTCCCACTTTCTGTTATAAATCAAAAGCTTCCTATTTCTCAACTTTAAAACATAACTGAAATGTATAGTTTAAGGTAAAGTATTGTGGCCAAACACATATGGCCAAATTTCATGTTTCACACAGAACTTTCATAAGCAGTTTTAACAAGGTCTCCTAAGACAGTCCAGATACAATATTAGGTTCAGATTTGACAATAAATTAAGGGACGCGTTGCAACTACAGGAGGCTTTCAATTTGATGAGCTATTTTTAAATATTGCAGTATGCATAGGTAACATATTTCTAACACACAGTCATAATAGATTTTACCTCTCCAAGAAGTAGGTCTTGATGCTGGCTTTCTGATAAATCTTTTCAGTGAAGTAGGACCATAGTGCTGAAGAAATTATCTGTCTTTATGGATGTCTATCATATCTGCAGTTTTCAGAAAATTCCCAAATACCATATGAATATTTTATAATGATGTTTAGCATTGAGCACCCGACCCAACCTTATAAATGACTCTTCTGTATAATTAGCACATTAGTCACTCTGTAAGATTGAGTCTGATGAATTATTCAAACACAGTTCTGCAGAGCTCCTGGTTGAAGGCCCTGTGTAAGGGCACTTTAAAAGTCTTCTGTTAAACTTTGAAGAATTAAGGGGGGAAAGAAATGCAGTTCAAAGAGGAGAAAAGCACTGATTTTTATTGCCGTATGAAGAGCATTTAGAAGTGGAAGGGAAGATACATGCAGGAAAGGGAAGGTAATACAAAAAAAAATTTCTTTAAGTCCTTAATTAAAAAAAAAAAAAAGAAAAAAAGATTTATGAAGACACAGAGCCACTTTCTTTGTAAGCTCCAGTGGAGTCCAATAAAGATGGCTTGAAGAGGTCCACTGTATGAAGAAATACTATGTACCCAAATGGGTGAATTCTGTTATTAATTTAATTAACACATTTCTGTCTCTCTCTTCACAGTCTGTTTGTGAGATGACTTTGATTTTTCAGAAATTTAGAATTTTTTGAAACAAATTTTAGCTTGTGGATTGCTTGTAATCTTTTGGTTTATACCTCTGTCTGCCTTTAGTTGTCATTATTATTTGAGTAACTGGTCAGGTCAGTTAAATGATATTGTTTGTTTCCTGTTTGATTGATGGCAACTGGTAAAGAAAGGGTGAGTTGGATAAAGTCACTGTGCTTTTCATTAATTTAAGAAGAGTGGCACATGGCTGTATAGTAAGGAATTGTAAGGGCATTCTAAAATCTTTCTTATCTTAAGTGCTTCACTTATTTATTTTTCTTTCTGAACTGCTTGATTGGCGTATAACTGCTAGAAAACCTGTGCTATTGAAATAGGCTCAGGAGAAACACTATGTTCACCTTGAGTGAATACCAATCACCAATCTACAGGTCAAATATATTAATTGCATCTATATGATGGCTCTAACGGGCTTCTCTTAAGGTCTTTCTCTCCTAGGTTACCTCTAATGCAATTTCAAAGGCAGGGCATCATTCCAACTTCTTTAGGTGTCACCATAGGCACCTGCATGGGACCGAGAGCTGTAATCAGATGAGCACGAAAGGAATAAAGCCAGCAGCCATTTCAAGCCAAAGGCAAGAGGATGTCTTGCTGCTGTCAGCCCTAACTAGTAGGAAAAGTACTGAAGTGTGGGAAAGAGCATGGTTCTAGTAAGAACACATCTTAGTCACAGTAAAGGTCTCAAATTGGAAGTTTTTAATAAAATTAATATTATATCATGGTGACAGAAAGCTGTGCTACGGTTTTAGTTGCAGTTGTTGCTAGAATGTAGGGAAAAAAATGCTGTCTACTCCTTCGCAATACAGAAAGAGTTGGATTTTGTTGCCAATGTCCCATTTCATCAAGATCTTTCCATCTGTTGCCATGCATCAGGTTTCTGATTTTGGTTTCATTAAGAATACACAACTTTATTATACTGTCTCTGATACCTTATATGTCTGAGCAACATTGGTGAGGTCAAACCTGGAGTGTGTCCAGTTCTGAGCTCCCCAGTACATGAGAAACATTAATATACTGGAGAGAGTCCAGTGAAAGGCCAGGAAGGTGATTAAGATACTGGAGCATCTCTCCTATGAGGAAAGGCTAAGAGAGCTGGGATTGTTTAGCCTGGAGAAGAGAAGGCTCAGGGGGTCTTGTTGATGTACATACCTGAAGAAAGGATGTAAAGAAGACAGAGCCAGGCTCTTTTCAGTGGTGTCCAGTGACAAGACAAGGGGCAATGGGCACAAACTGCAACACAGGAGATTCTGTCTGAACATAAGAAGAAACACTTTTTCACTGTGAGGGAGACCGAGCACTGGCACAGCTTGCCTAGAAAGGTTATGGAGTCTCCACCCTTGGAAAACCCCATGTAGAGCTTCCCAACAAGCTCTTTGGGTTACTTATGAAATGGGTAAATTCTGCTAATGTGACTCCTTTAATATTTGTTTAAAAAAATTATCTCTGTGGCAGATGCATTTCCCCCCTCTCTCTTTCTCCAGAAAACAAATTGGAAATTCCTACAGATGACTATTGTATAATATGGCACAAATTTCATAGTCTGGAGCCAGATTTCAGCTCATAGAGTGTTTATGAAATGCACCAATCTGGTTTGTGTGGTCATGACTCCCTCTAGTGATGTCTACACAGTCTACCATATTCTCATACTAAATGGATTCTTGAAGTGCCCCATGCTTTTTTGTACTCATGGAACTCTATAATGACTGTTAAGTCATGCTTTATTCACATATAGGTTTTAGCATCAGAGAGCCTTAATTCACAGTGGGTCAGATCTGATGGCATTGACACATGCTAGAAAATTTGAAAATAAACTGTGGAAAAAATGATCCAGAAAGAAGGAAATAATATCAAAAGTCCTGTAAATTATAATGCTTTTAACGTACAAATAAGTTGCAAATAATTCTTATTGCAGAAGTAGAATTAAAATGCCAGAATATATAGCATATAATTTAAAGATCTCAGCTTAATTGAGCTCTAATGTTAGGCAACGCTCAAGCACTGAAAAGTTCCGTAAATTCTTGTTCTGATCATAAATGTCCTGTACTTTTTATGGATGGGTGTTTTTCTGTGAATCTGATTTTCTGCTGCCTAGTGGAGTGCAGCTATTGCTGCTTTGTTTATTGTCAGCACTCTGGGGTGTTCCAATGAATAGTAACCTGCAAGCCAATTTGTAGCCCCAGGGAAGGAAAAATAAGAAATCCTTTATCCCTGACTCCTCATACCAGATGTGTGACCCATAATTGCATTCACAGGATCTTATTCAGAATGAATAGATAAAACCCTAAACCGCAGATGTGCCAATGGAATAATACAACATTGCAAGAGTTTTGTTCTTGAAATTAAATACAGTTGCATTTATCTTTTCACCAAAACACTGTGTATCAGAATAAGGTCACTTTGTTGGTTTAACTTCAGTTTCAGAATGGCATGAAAACAATAACAATGCTTTCTATAATCACAGTTGTAAGACTTTATTTTTTATTAATAAGTACCAAATTAAAGTAGGAGTCTAAAGCAACCAAATACTCTCCGGAGAATTACAATACAACACCCCTGAGTGATAGTTCAGGACAAAAGAATGCATCCACTAAGAGCAATGTTATAAATACGGAGAGTAGATAAGTGATTAAGATTAGAATATTAAGTAGTCTTATTGTTCCTGCACTGCATTTCTCCTCATCTCCACCTTGAGGATGGTGTTACATGCACTGAATTTGCTTAATGGACGATGAATATTTTTTCAGCTCTAAACCAGAATGAGTCACAAGGACCTTTTTCAGGTGAGGGGCACTGCATATTCTTTAGAGGCCAAGCGTGTGAAATGAGAACACTATGAAATAATGTATTCAGTACCCAGAAATAGTGCAAAAGGCCTTAGAGAACTGAATCTTTAAGTCCTCATACAATAGGGAAACACCTGCTTTAGAAAATTATTTGTAGCTTTCTTTGGAAAGGTGTAAGCATACCTCAAAAAACAGAACTCGGTAAGTTAAAGTTCACCTGAGGCAACTTATTTTGTATGCTAAACCTGAATCTGCAGTTCACAAATTGATCCACATATATAGTAGTGAAACTGCAACAGATATGTAGAATTTTATCTTGTTACAGAAAATATTGTGTTTTATCCTCTACCTATCAGTGTTTCTATCTTCCTTCCTTCAATTTACACAAAGTAGGAAAGGATCCTAGCTATTTTGTTTTGGTTCCCTTGTTATACTTTCAAATAGAAGAAAGATAATTTTTTTTTCCCTTATAATTAGAGTTTTACATCCCCCTGAAACTGAACGAAAGGCAACCACAATCCTCTCTTTTCTATTTGCAACCACCACCAAAACTCTCTGCTATTTTCAGATAATGGATACATATGTAAATTCTACAGCAAGTTGTAACCTTCATCATGTTTGGAAGAGACTGAATGAAATTCCCAAGCTACCTGACCTCCTCACAAAACCGTCTTCTAGGAATTCTCTCCTGTTTCGGTAGCAAAACATTAGTTTGGTACTATTGCTTTAATGACATATAGGGAACTTGTATTTTAATTTCCTTTTTACTTCATTCAGAGATTTTTATATCCTTACAATCTTGGAGGTTATTATCAGAAGAGCTGCAATTTCTTACATCACAAGAGAAGCAAAGTAGTCTTTGATTGGGGCATATCTGTAGATTTACTGTAGGATCAATAGAGATTTTAGGAAGTTTTCAACACATGCCACTGAGGGTGAACAGGAAGAGACAGAACTGTGATGTAGGTAAGGACAGAGCTGCAAACTTGCAAAGTTTTGGTTGATTTAGATAGAGGGATAGAGAATTCAAAAGTTTTCAAGCATTTTGAATGTCTTGCATCTTTCAAGCCAAAAATCTTGTGTTTAAGAATTAGTGCCATGAGATGTCATTTAAGAAAGGAGGACAGAACAGGGTAACTATGTGTGCAATTTATTCTTGTTTTGATTTCTTACTTCTTACTATTGCTCTTTATTTAAATTGTTGGGATAAATGGATAAAGGTCAAACAGGTGGTAGGTTCAATGCAAATGGTGAGGCTTTTAATACTTCAGCCATACTGCTTCATAAATGAACAAATGAAGCCACTTTAGAATTTAAATATGTAAATTCATCCTGTAAAGATGAGAAGAAACATTTGTACTATAGCTTTGTCTGAGAGAGGGTAATACACAGGTTACTGAACTACAAGGCTCTGCATATACCCAACAAAAGACTTCAAAGGGATGAGTAAAAGGCTGAAGACATTGGAAATCTGTGCTGCATCCTAACCCTGTCACATTTTTAGTAGGTTATATTTTTCTGACCAGATTCTCGTTCTTCATTACTAGAATAAGTCTGGATTAATGGGAGGATAACTAAGGGCAGCACAATAATACTATTATTTTTTGTCATTCAGTCAAAGTTTTTAAAAAGACACAGTTCTCCCATCTTCTTTTCATTAAAATCATGCCCTAAATTCCCTCTGTCCATTATAAATTTTTAATTTTTAATTCAGATGTTGGTTTAAAGTAAGGAAGATGATAATGTTGTTGTTGTTATTGGCTTTATATTTATTTGCACCTCATTTTTAGATTAGCTGTGACATGCTGTTGAATAATAGAATTACCTGTGACATTAGCATAAGTCAACCAATCAGGTCACTTTTTAAAAAAAATAAAAATGTTGTATACGTAAAATAATTCTTCCATTAAAAGAGTTAATACAGAAGAAGTTTTTATGGAGCACAGGAAGCCTTATCTTTCTCCGACACCAGATATTGGTCAGTTGTTTGCAAGGAATCATGCAACCATTAGTCTACTGGGACAACGTAACTTTTCTATTGATGAATATATGAGAGTGGAAAAAAATAATCTGATCCTTGTATCAACATCAAGATCAATGTCAGATCTTCCAAAGCCCATCATATACTTCCTGCTGTGTTCTTTTATCCTACCTATACTTTGTATATATGACACAGGACTCTATAACCATGCTGTTCCTATTTTATAACAATGGAAATAAGGAAGAAAGAGTTTAACTTCTGCATTGGTCTTACAGCTAGTGATAGGGAAAGACACCAATAAAATTCAAGTGCCCTGACTTTATCCTTGTTTTGTCCATGAGATTATTTGGCAAAGGTGAGAAATTATTATGACAAGAGCTGAAAATGAGAGCTTATGTGATGAGATTCCCCCCCCCCCCCCCCCCCCCCCCCCCCCCGCCAAATTAATCAGTCCAGTGAAAGGTGAGATGTGCTTTCTAAAAATAAGGGAATGAAAGTGACTGGGCAGATACATTAAGAAATGTGATTCAGTGGGAAAAAGAAGCTACCTATTTCACATGAAATGCAAGCAATGTTTAAAGAAAATTAAGGAATAAAACCATATAAAACCCTGCTCAGGTACACAGAGACTTTTCAGAATTTGAAGTGTCTCCCCTGTGGATGTACTAAATACAGTGGCAAAGCAGTTCATGCATCTTCCAATGGTGTTAGAGTCATAAAGTTAGGCTTCTCAGGATTTATGTCAATGTTAGTTGACCCAGATCCGAATAAGTAACTAACTGTTTCTTTAATGGAGAGTCCAATACAGCCAGACAATGCAGTATTCTTTGTGAGCAGCTGGCTAAAGAAACAGTGTCCAATAGAAAAATTAGATTTGTTGTATGTTTTGATACTTGTCACGTGTATATAGAGATGTGGGGACAAAGGACCATGGTGTATATATATATTCACAGAAGTGACCTAAAAATGTTTTAATTTCAAGAAGAAACAACGTACCTTTATTTGCTAGATGTGGAAGATATCGTTCATAAACCTTGAATGCAAACAATGTTATTCCTTATCACCCTAATTGTTCTGTCTTCTACATGACATCAAAATACATAAATATCAGAAGAGGTGCATTTTACTGCTCCTATTTCTCGTATACTTCCATTACCAGCACAATATTTTCTAAAAGTGAGTTAATGTTATAGGCTGCTCTATAGTCCTAATTAGATCATTGGCATCATCTTTCTTTTGCATTAGTATGTCATACTACTACCTCCCACAGTTCTCCAGGGTGTCCTAAATCTATCCTTGGAACAGTCCACATATTATATTGTGTCCTGTCATTTTTTATTGACAGATAGGTAAACACTTCTGTTGTCATTATAATCCCATGACTACAGAAAGTTTTCAGCAATATCAGAAATGCTCATTCCCTCATATCATTACCTAAGCAACATGTTTAATGTTTGCAATTGTATGGTTGACATTTTCTAAATGACTCCATTGTAACAAGAAAGATTTTTTTTCATCGTTTCAATCAGCCAAGTCTGTCAGATGTCCATAAAACAGTATCTCATATCTTTAGTCTGTCATGTGCATTCTGCCTTAGCACTGACTCCCTTCCTCATGTCTTGTAGGATTGTCCCTAAAAGAACATACTGATTGTTCCCATTACTTGGTCTAGGGCATCCAGTAATGCACTGGTAACTTTCATTCAAAATAGTGTGCAGCTTCTCTGCATATACTATCCTTTCCCAAACAAGTGTAATGATGCCAAAAAACAGCAGGAAATGGGGGTTTTGAAATGCTGTTTCAAA
This sequence comes from Aptenodytes patagonicus, assembly GCF_965638725.1. NCBI lineage: Eukaryota > Metazoa > Chordata > Aves > Sphenisciformes > Spheniscidae > Aptenodytes > Aptenodytes patagonicus. The sequence goes on along the minus strand of NC_134955.1, from coordinate 40,072,699 downwards.
TGCTCCAGTTTGGAATCAATGGCATTCTGCAGAACAATATACTGCAATGTACATTGTTCTGAGCACTAACTTTATACTTTGTCTTTTTGATAATTGCTTTAAAGGAAGCTATCTGAAGCAATATTAAATTGAATTTTGGAAGAAGAGTTGCACTGTGTTGAAAGTTTCTAAGTTGTTCTAAGAGGCATACTGGCCTCATTTTTTGGTGGAAGAAACTCTCCTACATTAGTGGTACTGAAGAGAAACTTTTTTTGTTTAAATTATATACAACGCAGAACACTGGGAAAGCAGTGGTAATACGGTTCAGCTTACGTGTAGGTTTTGGTTTGAGCAGCTGTGCACAAATCAGCTGCATAGATAATATTACTTGTGCTGAAGTGGATTATTTGGCTACTTGTAGTGATGTTACACAATATATGCAGAGGTGCCCTCTTTGTGGTGGCCTATTTCACTGTCTTTGCCATCAGTTTGGATTTTTGTACAGTTCATTGGGAAATTATTGATTTTTCTCACAGAGACTGTGTCAGTCTTACCACGGAGTGGTATTTCATCTTGCTATGTTATGGCTAGCAGCCACTAGTGCCTTATATGTCAAATGCTGGTGTAGTTCTGCAAACATGATATCCTTTCCACCATCAAGAAGCTGTGTGATGTTTAGCATCAGACCAATGCACAGCTTCTCTATCTGAACTCGGCTTGTTTTGCAATAGTGTGTTCTATAGCAAATGGTAATAGGTGGTTTAAATTGTCATTAAAATTTGTATAGAAGACAGAATAAAAAAATGAGCATGATTGTTTCTTCCATGGGAAAAGGATATCATACATCTGATTACATTTCATATACTGGTCTGCAGTTAGGTAGTAGGGTAAAATTGACCTTGCAGTTTTTGATGCACAGCTTCTGAAGACAAGGGTAACTAATCTTTCCCTTGCAAACTTGCAGATATCAGCGAAGGATAGTAGTCCAGGTTAAAGAAATTCTTCCTGATACAGTTCTAAGCTTGAAGAACAAGAAGCAAGACAAGACACAGCGTTTAAATCAAGAGATACTTAATCAAAACCAGATACAAGACATTTCATGAGACTTTTAGCTGAGCACCACCTCTAGATTTCTGCTTTGTTACCAGAAAAAATCGAATCCATATGTTTTTTTAATGGATTTTATGGAGGGCATGTAGAGCAGCTGACTGATATCTGTGAACAGCTGAGGCCAGGGAGGAGAAGGATGGTTTGTGTGAGCACAGTTGAACAGTATTCAACTCTCTCACTAATTATGTATTTCATAGTACTCCAATAAACATATTTCATTTTTATTGTGTTTCTTTAGAATTTCTATTACCACAGGCTTTTGTGGTCATTTTTATGATCTCAGTGCCCTCCTCAGTTACACACTATGTATGCTTTAAATACCTAATTTTTGCTGTATCTGTAACTTTAGCTCATTCATTCATTTCCTGTAATTCCACTGATCCTATCAGGATAATTCTGTTCACTGATTAAGTGATTTATTTCCATTCCCCTTCATTTTGTCTTAAAATATTAATTTGTGGATCATTTTTTCTGCTGTACTTGATCGCTACAAGTGCACATTCTTTTTCATTCTGTTTTGTTACCACACCACAAAATTATTTATTTCCTTCTACGTTTCCTGTTATATAGTTCCTGCTAACTTACTGAATTACGAACACAGGATATATTTTTAGCAGATCTTGTGTGTTTGCATGAATGGTTATTGTCAGCCTGCTGATTGCTTATGTAACTTGCTAAATTACTGAAAATTAAATTATTAATTACTGATCAAAGAAAGCTGTGAGTTGTACAAACTCCATATCTACACAGGAATGTGGGAATTGCACCTCTGATTTTTGTATTGAGTTGGATCACCCCCTGGTTCACACAAGATTCCCTTGAAGATTGTCCAAGCTTCCAGTACTGTTATAAATGACCTCTCTTCACCACTGTAGAGATGCAAAACTGTTAGGACATAAGAGCACTCAGGCCACATATCTTCCTCCCCAAGTTCTTGTCCTAGAATACAACCGTAACAATTCCCTTGTTAAAGCAGATCAAATACAGCTGAACTCCTGAAACCTGATGCTGAGAAATTCTCCCAAGAACTGTTTATACACCAAAGGATTGCTATTACAAGTCCACTTAGTTCACAGAGCTACAAAATCTGAGACATGAAAAGTAATGTTAAACTCTCAGTCACGATTTTTTTAAAATTCATTGAATAATTATAAGATAACATAATTGGTTACATTTACATCTCTTAAATCCTTATCTTCTCATCTTAAATCCTTATCATCTTATCTTATGGCAGAAGTGATACACAGAGTTGATGGAAATGATCAGGGAGGTCCAGACAATGTACTTTTCCCCAACATAATCCATTGAGCTGTACATAAGAAATGTAAAACTATATGCTTGTGTGGTATTTTCACGGCTTTCTTTTCACTGTGGAGACGGTCTAAAAGATGGAATGAGTTCAGTAATCTAGAAAATGAGGGTCTAGGAGAAAGAATGCAGAAAGGGAACTTTGTAGTCATTTCAAGTTTTCCATGATGTATCAAGCATAAGATTGCTAGGGAACAAGTCAGGTAACACAAGGATCTAATACCATTTTAGATGACCTAATGTCTGCTATTCATCTGACTTTCCATAAGGGTGCATGACTGATTTGTGTCCTGTGCCGTATCTACACAATCCAATGTGATTGAATACATTAAGGCTTCTGAAATAGCACTAGATGTCTACTTTTAGGCACTAAATAGCTCTACAGGGACCATGATCAGTTCTGCCCTTTTCAAGAAGAAATTTTACTTCATTCCTTTGCCAACCTCTTTTCATAAAAAGAAGTATCATTGCTTTACACACCATGTTGAAAATACAAAATATAAAACACACACATACGCACACACTTAGTGATATTTTGAAAATGTTTAACCCTTTTTTATACTCTCTACTTTCATTCAGGACTGTACAAAGAATATTGCTGGGAAGACTTTATTTGAGATTTTTGACTTACCAAAATCAGGGCAGTCAAGACAAAGAATGAGAGGAATTCCATTCCTATTATTTCTGAAACCTGGTTTCTCAGCTGAGGAGATCTATTGGAATTTGAACAACCCCAAATATTTCTCAGTGTTTCTCTTAATGAATTTCTGACAAGCTTGTAGATTTTTTCTTTACATTAACTGTGGTGCCTTCTTTTAAAGAAGTCTTTTGAATCAGTTGTCTTTTCTGCTACGCATACAAAAAGACAGAAAAAAATAAGTAGAAGAGAAAAAAACAAAGCCTGACAGACTTTGACATTTGGATCAAAATGTCTATTAACATGTGCTGATAATCACCTTTTCAGGAGAGAAAGATATATTGTACTACACAAGCTGAATTTCTAGTTTCAGCAAAATGGAATAAGGACTGTGCGCCATATTCTTATATGCTTCCCAGATGTGATCTCTCTTTTCTCTTTGTCATACAGAAGAAAAGGACATGAAAGTTTTTTCACCACTTGTTTGAGTAGTTACTGTGAAAGGTGAACATGTGAACATATTTATACTTTATCTCCCCTTAAAGTGTGGGTTCTAGCTCTCTTTGTCTACAGGATAACTTGAATATACATGCTGTTTATTAGTGTGGTCTATCAATAATAGATGTAAGACATACAAATAGTTACAGAACTTTCTGTTTGGTTATTTTTGAATGCAGTTTATAAACCAATATATTCTGCTCTGAGATGACTGTATTAAAACGCATCTCTCCAGAGCAATATACTTTGCTGGCATAGCTGGATATTTGGTAACCCAGGGAGCTGAAAGACGATGTTTGTTTGAAATTAATGTTTGTCTGGTTTTATAGCACTACTTCATAAAATGTATAATTCAGCATACAGAATTTTGGGGGCAACATGTATGGTTGCATTAAAAAATGAACAAACATTTTCAGTTCTGTCTTAGGGACACATTTTACATCTTCTGTTTTTTATTTCTTTGTTTTTTCTTCCATTCCACAGAAGTAAAAGTGGTCTTAGTTCTTCCAATATACATCTGGGGCATTGCAGAAAAGATAAACAAACCAAAAGTCTCACACAACCTGTCATACTCCCCTGAGACAGAGAAAAAGGAGAAAGTTATCATTGCTCACTTCAAAAAATTTTGAAGTTCTCCGATGCTGGTGCTAAAGGCTGCTGAAATCTGCAGTATGCATAACCACACAATATAGTCTAAGCATACTTTAAACGGAGGGTAATTCTGTGCTGATAATTCCCTCTCCTCCATTCATGAGCTTATCAACTAAAATGTCCAGAAACAGTTTTTTGAGTTTATATTCATTTTGATGTGCAGTGATGAATCAAAAGCTGGTCCTTTCAAGGTACCAGAAAGGTTTACTTATGTAAGTGACACTACTAGTATTGAACAGCCAAGTTATATGAGGAAATTTTTAAAGTGTTGAACTCAAGGAAAACTCTCGTCTTGTGCACTTTATTCTTCCAGAAGCTATGTGTGTCTGAGGAATTCTAAATACCTTTAAAATTCTGCAGCAGTTCCTGAGAAGAGCTGTTACTTTTTTTTCCCCTCTCAGTTCTGTGACCCTTTACATAAGCATAATTGAATTAGTCTACATCAAGTGGCTATCAATGGTAAAAACAATACATTAAAAAAATCATCTAAAAATAATGTTTTTCAACCAGCTGTTAAGTCAAGTAATTTATTTGTTTTATTGCACATTTGCATAATAGGGCAAACTAAAAACTCTGTAACAGATGTGCTGGTGGCAGGGAGATTTGATTACTGGCTTCTATTATTAATCACTGCACAAATCTTAAATGATTTGTTTCTACAGTTTGATCAATTTACATCAGAGTGCTTGCATTTATGCACAAAATGTGGAGATAAAACATCTGTTCACACCTTTACTAGCAGCATTGATTTTTTAATAGGGTTGAAGGTTTGTGTTGAGCAAGACACAAGAGACTGACAACTTTTGGAAAGAAGATTCCACTGTTTCTAATGAGAATAATTCATAGCTGAAAGGCATTTCACGTTGGCAATAATATCTATACTGTGCTTATTTTGACTTGAAAAAATAGGAATTTTTTTTCCAGAATTATTAAAACTTTCTCAAAATGTTAGCCAATTAAATTAGAGACACTTTTATGATGTTTCGCAGTTTGGTTTTTTGTTTGATTTTTTTTTTCCTCTGAGCAATTTTTGAGACTGCTTGGGAAATGATAATGTATATTTTCATAATTAAGGATCTTGAATTTTGTACTGAGTTTCTTCTAACTTAGAAATTGTAAATTCCTAGCTATAATTTACATCAGTATTTAATTTGATGACACACACTTTAAATGTCATGCCTAAATAAAAAAAAATACACAAAATGCATATTTTTCAGTCATTTTCAATTAAATATGACATGCATGATACATGAGTGTTTCAGCTACAAGTGAGAACAACAAATACTGTATTTTATGAAGGCTTTAATAGCTTCTAAGGAGGCAAAAGGATGCACATGCAGCACAACTGAAGCACAGCCTACAAACTGTAATATCTGTGTACTTTAATACATTTCAGACAAGACTTGTAATCTTTATTTCTGACTAAGGGTCAGAACTTTAAACTGTTCATAGTTGTCTCACTCATGCATCTGAATTACTGGTTTGACTTGCATTGCTAGCTATTTTCTTGGTGAAGGTGAAATCCTAGATGGTGTAAATCCTAGCTGACATAAAAACCACATTATCAGTTGTATACTGCGTCCTTTCTGCCATTACAGAATAGAGTTGTCATGTTCGTGTTCAGAAAGGAACATGGCTGAAGAACATTGCTGTCACATAATTTCTAGAAGATAGAATGAGGAGGTAGCTAGGTTTCTAACTTCATAGTGCTTCTAGGATCAAAGGAAAGATGTACAGCTATCTCCTCATGGTCTTGCATCCTGGAGGAAGTCTTAGGTATCGCACTATATCTATTGCTATCTGACTGTATAGGTGCTGTGCTGTGCCTGTTTCCACAGAGTTCAGGTGGTTTCTGAAGGTCGACTACCTCATAACCAGCACAGAAGATGGTACTGTTGCCTAAGGGTTAAATTCATTTGTACCAGCTGACTACATTTGAAACACGTGTTGTATATCAACAGGGAAAGGTTAAAATGCTCAGGACCTAATGGCTGCAAATATGAAAATAGTAGTATTTTATGCCATATTGATGATTCTTATACACTGAGGAGATCTGCCCAAGGGACTTACAATTCTTCTCCAGGAAATAAATGGATCCAATCAGTATTTCTGGGTTTTATACATCACATAACCATCCAGGTGCAATGAAAGATAGGAGAGTTAAAAAGTGATTTCATTTCAGAATACAGGATTTGGGATATCTTCTAACATTGACATTTTAATAGATCACACAAATTTTATAATATGTCTCAAAAAAGTGGAGAAAGCATATTTTCCATTCATTCCCTTTTAAATTGGCAAATATTTTGACCTGATAATATTCATGAATATTTCAGCTGTAAGTTAGAAATAGTTTGCTATGCTTGCTTTTATACTTTCATACATACTCACCTGTTAAGAAAGATTAAAATAATTTTTTCATCCTTTTTAACTTTTATTATTAGTTGTTGCTTTTTACAATGAAGTTTGACGTGTAGTTCTCAATTCTAAGTGTAAATATTCAGTAGATGTACATTTCCTTTATAGTGTCTTTTCTTAAGAAGCGCTAAGTGTTATCTAAAATCTTCACTTTTATCAAGCATTAAAAATACACTTCCAGTTGACAAAACTCTACTTTTGACGTTTTTGCAAAGTATGCTCACAGTTTCGGGGGGGGGGGTGGTGGAGGGGCGGCAGTAGAAACGAACAACAACAACAACAAAACCAACATACAGTAGCAGATGGAAATACAAGAAAAGGCTTATAAGTCAGGGTTATGAGTGGTTCAGTGATTCCAATGTGAGCTAAAGGACAAAATGGAGAAAATGTCTAAGAGAGTAAGAGGGTAATACAATCCAGACAACAAACTTAACTCTATTACAGATACACAGCCATCTCCAAAGTCATTAACACAGTTGCCTGAGGTGTCTGCCAAGGAGCCAGATGTCACTCCTCCATAACTTAGCGTCTTATGATTGTCATTTAATCTGAAGGAGAAGGAAACATTGTGTTTAGAGCAACAAAGAGAAGGCCTAGCCTCAACAGGATTTTCAGTTTGTTTTATAAAATCATAAAATGTGAATTTCCAAGGCCACCTTTAATGCTCAGGGCATCTAGTTGCATTCTGTCTAACAGACAACATTATTTTTTGAGAACATTTTGCAACCATTCAGAGGTTTTAAGCTCAGAAAAGATGAGCAGGATCATTTGATTTGATCTCCCACATAACACAGACCACAGATTGTCAGTGATTAATTCCTTCACTGAAAGGGAGGGTTATTATTAGCTATATCAACTGAGAAGAAAAAAACTGTTATTTGAAAAAAAAATTTATAAATTCCATGTAAGCATAAGAATGTTTGTGCGGTATAATACACTTAAATGAACAGAATGGAAAAAAAAAAAAATTGCTTGTAATGGTACCAAGAAAAAAAAAAAAAAACAAACAAAAAATTATTGTGATATAATTTCTCAGGGGAATTGATTTGTAGGAAAACCATTAAATGACTTAAAAAAAAAAAAAAAAGAAAAAAAATACATTTTCCAAGCATATACCTAGAATTTCATAGGAGGTGTTAACTAATATTACTTCAACCCTAAAATGGAGAAAAGATCTGTGTGAATGAAGGGGGATTTCTTAGGAAATATCAGAAATATCTCACAGACATGAAAAAAGAAGCAGTAGCTGACTCTTCACTGCCAAAAAAAACCCAAACAACAAAACAAACCAAAACCTCCTAGTCTATCCTTGCATCCTGATCCCTTGATACTATATACAGTATTTAAGATATTTTATTTTCAAGTTTTGTTCTGGAGCAAATCAGGTTATTTTCTCTGACACAAAATACAAGAGTGATTCTAGGGCTTTGCACTAGGTACTGCTCCCTTTAGGATACTGGAGAAAATTTATACCAGTTTTGGTTCTCCTGGATCTATAGACTTGTATCCATAGAAACTCCCTCATGCTTTCATACTACATCCCAAAAGCATGTAACATATACTCCTGGGGTCATGCTATAACAACACCAGACTGACAGGCTGTGACAAAGCCTTCATATTATTCCCTTAGTGAGAAAGGACTTAGGTCATTGATATCTTAAGTTACCAGACCTCTTTATAACTGTGCAGGTCTTGGGGACACTGAAAGCAAATAAGGATCTTGATGCTTTAGGTTCTAAAACTAAAAGCTAATCTCCAAATAAACCCTAATTTTAACCCAATAGGGGAAACCAACTCCAATTAAAAAAAAAAAAAAAAATTGGCTGCATTGTCACCAGCTTTTTCATTGTCACCAGCAATAAACTAGTCTTACAACACTTTCCATTTCAAAAGATATTTTCTGTTTGCCCTAACTTTGAGGGCTTGGCAGTATCCAGAATAAACTGGTAAACTGGTCTTTTGAAGCTCTTGATTCCCAAACCGTAACTGTAACACCAAACCTAATCCTAACACACAGATAAAGTTAAAAGCCCCATCTACACAAAATAAATGACAAAAGATATTGGCTTATGTCAGAAAGAATGCTGTTGTCAGCTGAAGCCAAGGATTTATATTCTCTATTCTTCTACTGATGAGTTTTCTAACTATAAAATAAGGTTAGGGTTTGGGATTAGTGTTTGGGACTTATACATATCTGCCTAGTTTATTGTTTGATGCTATACAGCTCCCAATACAGGAAGATATCAGGTATTGATTGGCACCAAGAACTTCTGTTACTCTTTTTAATGGTGATATATATCTTCTAGTTATAATTAAAGGTAGGACAAGGGCAAGCAGGCAAGAAGAGGCTGCATGCTGCTTAAAGCCAAGGACTTATTTTCTTCTTCTTTCAATCAATCTTCTGGGTATAGTTCAAGCTGGGGAAAATAAGAAGTCTTCGGAACACAAATTTTCAAAATTCAATTTTTTCTGGATGTTCAAGGACTCATAAAATAAGAAGGAGAATTAGAGGCACTGTTGCCTCGGTCTTTTTTATAACACTTGATGCACACATTTGGGTATAAACAGATTTGGTTTTATTTAAAAAATGTAATGAGTATGTTGAATATGACTTTTTAGTAATAAATATTTTTTATCATAGAATCATAGAATGTTTTGGGTTGGAAGGGACCTTAAAGATCATCTAGTTCAAATCCCCCTGCCATGGGCAGGGATACCTTCCACTAGATCAGGTTGCTCAGAGCCCCATCCAACCTGGCCTTGAACACTTCCACGGAAGGGGCATCCACAACTTCTCTGGGCAACATGTTCCAGTGTCTCACCACCCTCACAGTAAAAAATTTCTTCCTTATATCTAATCTAAATCTACCCTCTTCCAGTTTAAAACCATTACCCCTTGTCCTATCACTACACTCCCTGATAAAGGGTCCCTCCCCATCTTTCATGTAGGCCCCTTTTAAGTACTGGAAGGCCACTCTAAGGTCTCCCTGGAGCATACTCTTCTCTAGGCTAAACAAGCCCAACTGTCTCAGCCTGTCCTCATAGGGGATCATCTTCATGGCCCTCCTCTGGACCCGCTCCAACAGGTCCATGTCTTTCTTATGCTGAGGGCTGCAGAGCTGGACACAGTACTCCAGGTGGGGTCTCACCAGAGCAGAGTAGAGGGGGAGAATCACCTCCCTCGACCTGCTGGCCACACTTCGTTTGATGCAGCCTGGGATACGATTGGCTTTCTGGGCTGCTAGTGCACATTGCCAGCTTCTATTCAGTTTTTCATCCACCAATACCCCCAAGTCCTTCTCTGCAGGGCTACTCTCAATCCACTCATTGACCAGCCTGTATCCATGTTTGGGATTGCCCCAGCCCAGGTGCAGGACCTTGCACTTTGCCTTGTTCACACCTCACACATGAGGTTCGCACGGGTCCACCTCTCAAGCCTGTCAAGGTCCCTCTGGATGGCATCCCTTCCCTCTAGAGTATCAACCACACCACTCAGCTTCATGTCATCTGCAAACTTGCTAAACGTGCACTCAATCCCACTGTCCACGTCCCTGACAAAGATGTTTTAAATAATACTGGTCCCAATGCAGACCCCTAAGGGACACCACTTGTCACTGGTCTCCACCTAAACATCAAGCTGTTGACCACAACTCTTTGAGTGCAATCATCTAGTCAATTCCTTATCCAAGAAGTGGTCCACCCGTGAAATCTATCTCTCCATTTTAGAGACAAGGATGTTGTGCAAGACAGTATCAAATGCTTTGCACAGGTCCAGGTAGATGACATCAGTCTCTCTTCCCTTATCCATTGATTCTATGCCATTGTTCAGGCATAGAAATGGTATACTTTGCTAATCCCACATTCTGATTTGTAATTATTCTTAGGCATCATGATACAGGTTTAAAACAGAGATGGCATCCACAATTTTAAAATGACCTCTACTTGCTTGGCATTTTAATTTACATTCCTTTAGCTCAAATGCAATTAACCAGGTTTCATTCATGGAAAGGAAGTAAGTGCCCGAGTTCTATTGACTTACAACCACTCTTGGATGGTGAAAACATTTGATGCCTTTTAAAATCCCGCCCATATCATAATTATAGAATAACTATATTTTTCCCTTTTTGCATATCTGAAGCTATTTAACCAAAATATGCCAATAGGTTTGCCTTTTTCTTCCTCTGCAAATTGATGAATAATTTATTTGCACTATTCAATTAATTTTGTTCATTTTTTTCTGAAGCAGTTATTTCTCAGGCTGAAAGCTTCCATTCTTGGTAATTACCCAGAAGTAATTGTTTTGGTTTTGGAAACTGAAATATGTGGTTACCTGTTATGGAATATAAATTCGTGGGAATAGAGAGGAAGAAGGTGAGGGAGAGGGAGAGGACTCATTTCCAGTTTCCCATTTTAAAATAAGAAATGTGCTGTTGTTTTTGTACATAACCCTATGTTTAAAGGAATAGATGTGTTATTCAAACATTTTAGGTTCACAGTCTGTGGACAGACTGATGTCCTCTGAAATCATTAAGTACATTTCTGTGTATTCTTCCTGTCTCTGCACTTATGTATAGCAAAACGTAGAACAGATTCTTTGTGCATATGGTAGGCCTCCTTCTGACCTAAAAGAAATATTCCTAGCTGACGAGAGTGCTATCGTGCCTGTTGAATTTAGCTCCTATTACAGTTCCTAGCTCTTTGTTTTTCACTAACCAGACCTTTGAGACAGGCATCAAGAATGCTACCAGCCCATGAATGCTGAATTATGAGGAATCAGAGGCTGTGCAGGCCAGTGGCTCCCTGCGAGCTGGGTGCCATGAGCCATGTGGGCTCCCCATGGGTGCCTGGCAGCCAGGGCCTGTTCCACTGCCCCAGCCAGGAGCAGGACAGGCTGGAGGGCAGATTAGGACAGATAGATTGTAAAGAAAAATACATAGTGATGAGATCTGTCTGTGGACAAGCTGGGAAATTAAGTCAGTGGGTCCAGGCTAGAACCAGTCCTGGAGACCATAACTAGGGTCAGACACAAGTCCACGATTGCTGGGCCAGTCTATAGGCAGATCTAAGCTCAAGCTTAGATCAGGGGTCCAGATCAACAGGATAGATGGCTGTGACACAGCTGAGACTGTAGTTCAGACAAGTCCCAGAGGGAGACCCCCATCTTCAAAGCCACTCCCATGGGAAGAGGGGTCAGCCCTGCCTATGGACTCCCAGCAGCAATGCTAGGTGCTGCTCTCCCCAAGGGTCCCTGGAGGGCAGGGAACTACCCTTAGCTGTCCTGTAACTGAACTAGTCCCCAGCCGGGGCAGCCAAACCTCAAGAGGGAGGAGGATGAACTTAGGGCTCTGGCACTAAGAAAGATACCTTCATTTTGCCATCTAATGCAAGAGGAGAATTTGAGAGTCTTCTAATTCAAGTTAGTCTACAGTTTGATGGTCAGGAGACTTGAAAAGTCAAAGGTTTTACCTGGCAGTGATACTGGAATTAAAAGAACTCGTCTCCTTCATCTTGATTTAGATGTCTTCTTCATCTTGAGCTAGCTTGTAAACCTATATTAAGTAAAACTGATCTGAAATCACTGCCACTAGTCTTCCTTTCTTTATCCTCCTGTCAGGAAAAGAATATGTACTTTGAAGTATAACATGTTTGCATGAGAGTGTCCATTGTCTGTATTAAGTATGTGAGTTGTAGAGACATGTAAGATTTAAAACATCCATCCCCTGTGTTCATGTAGTAGCAAGGTTAAGCAGCCCTTTACTCAAAATACTGTTTGCAGTGACAAACCTCTGACTTGTCCTCATCTGTTATGTGGACTGTGTCAGAATAAAAGGACTGTAAATTCCACTGCATAAGGGAAGTTATCCATGATAATTCTTGGTGCAAGGGATCCGATATGACTCTTCTTTGGCATTTCTCATTTTGCAATAAAAAAACCAGCAACTTTTGAAGTTTTAAGAATCCACAGTAATTACAGGTAGACTGTAGCTCTTCTTGTTGACGATGTCATAGGGTGAAAACGGCAATTTGACAAGTTTTAAATGTTTTATTTGTTACCCCATCACATCTTGTTTTGTTTCATATATTTTCTTTGAAAATACTGAAAGTCAAACGTGTGAAGGAGAGGGAGGTGCAGATTCTGGGAAAGTGAGAGATGCTACTGAAAAAGGAGATTGAGTAGTATGGAATGTTCTGAAGCTTGGGGTTTTTGAAGCTGCCTTTCTTAGCCGACCAGTAATTATTGATATGATATAGCTACCTTCTGCAAAGGGATCATGAACTTATATTCTATTCTGAATGAACACAGCAGGGTTTAAACATGCTCACAAATCATAATGACTAAATATCAGTGACTAAACTGTGCCTGTGAAATATATGCACATATGTAAAAAGGCAATTGCGCTGAAGCCATGCATATGCATGAACAAGATGAATAATTGTATGTGCAGGCTACCACCAGTGCGTGAAATTACCTGTTTTGCAAGTGTAAATTAGTGTTTTGCATGCCCATTTACCTGTTTGCTGTCCTTATATTTGGTGTGTTCAAGTTAGCTGACTGATAATTTGGGGTCTTAGGATACAAACAAGCGAATGAAAGGAAAAAACAAATATTAAACCTGAGAAGAAATAAAAATGAAAATCTTAGTCATTCTTATGCTAGAGATGTAATATTTATGTCATTGAATATTTACAAGACATATTCAGATCATATAGTGTTAGTGCTATCCTCCATATTAGCCAATGCTACAGAACATATACATGTAGATTGATGCACAGTTAGTTGCACAGTTCAACTAACTAAAAATTGCAAGAAGAACAGGACTGTAATTTTTAATGCTAATTTTTAAAAATGTATTTCATTTAGAATAAAGTGAACTCAAAATAACTACTTTGCGCTGAGATGTTTGAGGTAAAAAAACTCCATGAAAACTGAAAAAGAAAGCCAGATATAGATCACACTTGTCTTCAAAATGCTGTGCAATTGCAACATATTTTATAATCCCTAAATCTGCTTTGTATTGACCCCATGATTTATCTGTGACATGTAAGGCACTGATAGCACTCATGCAGTTAAATTCCATTCTCCACAGCATTATATGAGTTGGCACTTCCAGAGCAGAACAAAATACAAATTTCCAGTTTCATTCACTTTGCTTGGCCAGATATTAATGCATTAATACTGCGACCTGATCTGCAAGTAACTATTCATTACTCTTCCCAGGATCACAGCTTAGTACTCTTAGAAATCTTTGAAACAATTACAAACTGTGTAACTAATTTTCTTTAGCTGTAACTGTTAGAGTACTCCTCAGAAGACGGTGCAAATTAAAGCAACAAGCTACAAATTTAAAAAATAAGCTACAAATTAATAATACTCACCTTATGTTCTTCCTGTTGAAGTACATGGCAGTATTCCTCCCTGCAAATCCTTGTTCTATACATTCAGAACAACGAATTAATTGAAGTTGAGACAGTCTTTCTCATTTACTTCTCTTACAGTCTCCTGAACTATTACCTGCTGAAAATATCAACAAAGTCTTATGTCAAGGAGTCTTTGATATCTGACATATATCTGACATAGCCCTTCCTCCTCTCCACAAAACTGGATTATATTGCATCATGAGCATGCTCAGTCACCAGGCAATAAAAGGAACTTCTTAGTTTGTTCAAATTTGCACAAGGACAGACCCTTGAGCAAAATGCTATGGACCTATCTCCTAAAGAAGATAATCCACTGGAAAAAAGCATCCTAAATTTTCCCTGGGTCTAACAGACTTGTCAATGCTTCCCAACTCTCCCCAACTGTTATTTCCAGCACTTCTGTACTTTTCCTGAACCTATGTAGAAGTCAGTTTTGGAGACAGTTTAGCAGAGGCCATCTATGAGAGTATCATTGCTGAATACAATCAACCAGTACCTTGGGGAGACCTTTTTGCATGCAACTCATTCCAGGTAGAAGCATTCAGCCCCCAAATCTTTTGTAGGCCAAGGCCTCCTCTTTCCCCATATGTTTGAAAAGTCCAAATCAATGAGGAAGATTAATTTGAGGTGGCTGAGAGGGAGGAGTTTATCTCTCTAGTTTAGTTTGGATTCAAAATGATTTTGTGTCTGGCAGGAGGTGGAGTTCGTGAGAGGAAGTTATTAGTCCTAGGGGATAGATTTCTCCTAGAAACACTGCTAGGAGAGGAGAAAGAGCAGTGTGCAGAGACAAAGAGAAGTTGGAGCCAGGCTAACTGTCTACAAATCTAATAGTGGTGTCTAAAATTCTGGTAGTGGTTTCTAAACAGCTGGTTTTGTTCATAGCTTCTCCAGTAGTTAAGTGTATATCCAACTTATAATTGTGAGAGTGCCAAAGATGAACCAAGACCCGGCTAACTACATGAAAAGCTCTGTGGATGGCATGTTCATAATGTTTTTTCTCATTGAGATGACCCTTTTACCTAGCCCTGGCACTGACTGAACCATCCATGTATGTTTCCTGAAATAATCCAAGTATTCCTGCTTGCTTCCTAAAGTCAGGAGTGGTTCTTATAAGACCGCTTAAAACCCTCACTTCATAAGATTAGAGAAATACACTGCAGAAGACATTTGCCTTTATAAACCTTAGCTGGGTATTGCTAAAGCTATCCCTGGGAAATCCAGAGCACTGATGACCCATCTGGTGCAACTCAGACATGCAGTGTTGATACGGAATACGAGGGAAAGTATTCCCATTTAAGATCACTAACAAGCTGGTATCTTCCCTCTCCTTCCTCCAAATTGCCAGTTGCTAATTCTCTGGACCCACAGAGTACTCTGTTAAATCTACTTACTGTTTTACTGTCTGTTTAATAATAAAGTAGAATTGACCATAGTCAAGCTATAAAATAAAAAATACAGTAAATTTGTGCTTAAATAGTGTGACATTAAAGAATTAATATGTTTATGGTTTATTTTTAACATGTTTTTGATTTTTGGGCCTATAAAATAATTAATTGAGAACAGTAACTTGTTTACTGAAAAGTATAGAAGAGAGAAGCCCACACAAATGATGATAACCTCTTATTACCATTCTATTTATTTTAATGAAAAGGCCAGCATCAAAGGGTCTAACCCCAGAAGAGTTTCCAAAGTAGGATTTATGCTTTCCTACTTTAGTCTCCTTTTTTTCCCTGAAGCAGAAGAGGTTTTGAATGTTTTGGGCTCTGCTGTTGTTTCACTTGTATAATGTATATTATAACTTTGAATGACCTCGGTGTTGTCAAGGTTTCACAAACCTTGATTTGAGCTAACTCAGCCACAAAAGTATCTGAAACAATAAGTTTTTTAGGTTGTAATAAACATTACATTTAATGAGTACAGTGCACATGTAATGATACACTGAATCAGTATGAAGCCTCAAATAATGATTTCTGTTGGCACTATAAAAGGAATGTAATTTTTCTTGTTGAAATACCATTTTTCAGTTACTGCATGACTGATGTGGTAATTATCCCCTACACCTGGGATTTAAATCCAATCCTACAAGCCCATTTTCTGTTTGCAAGCTGTCAGACTGATGCATAGGCTTTGTTCTTATCTGGCAGTAAGCGAGGAATCGGTAATTCAGAAACAACAAAGCCACTGATGGGTCATCATGTAATCTGCACTGAAAATTGCAATCTGTAATAAGATTGGAAACACAGATGAGGAGACTAAAATTGATTACCTACCATATCTAAAAATTTCAATTTTATTGCACAAATATGATGAAACTAGCTCATAAATTTGGGGATTAGTTGAGAAAGAATAAAGATTACTTTTAAATTAGGTGAAAAGTAGATAAGTTATTTAAATGTAAATTATTTGTTTTACAGTGATATAATTCATCTCCAAGGTGATTCACATGTTCACATTGTTTTATTTTCCATTTCAGAATATGGTATATCTTGTTGCTTAGTCAGGACTCGTGTAAGATACTTCATTCCCTTAAAACAAAAATAAGTTCAACAATGAAAAGAAGAGAAATACTGAAGTCATTTAGTCAAATTTTATATTATAGAATGTGGTAATGGGCTGGGAAGACATGAGCTTCTTCTCAGCAAAGTAACCAAAAATAAACTTCACCTCTGTTGAAAATATAACTCTTACTGATGCTCCTGGCTGCTTTAGCTCCCTGACAGCAGCTTACAGGTAGGTGTCAAACTGTTGTTCTCGGCTCAATACCATAGATCTCCCTTTTCTGCACTGATGAGATTATGACTAGTATGATAAACAGAAATAAATGATCATAGATATTTCCAATAGGGTTCTGATCAAGCACTCTGCTGAAAAAGGGAAGAAATGCCTGATTTTTCCAGTTATTCAGGACATTTACTGAGTCATTCTTTTGTCCATTCTTTCATAAGGAAATTTGCTCCTTTTCTAATGTAAGTTGTTTGTTTTTTTTTTTTCCTAAATGTAATCTTTGGTGCCAGAAGATACTGTAAGTTCTCCACTAGTGTTCACATACCAACATGCACAATTCCATTCAATCTAGAAAAGATAGATCTGCCCAAGGAAAGAGAAACCAATGAATTCTTTTGTGACAGAATTGGATAATCAGTCCAGAAAAGAGTTTATAGAAACTAGAGCCATTCAGAATACGTATTTACTACAGTATATGGCATTCATAGGTCCATACCAACTGTTGAATTTAGCTTGTTCATGTAGACATCTTCAATCATGGTCTGAAACTAATTTCAGTTTTAGTTTATTTCATTACTTTGTGTCATTATTACCGCTTGTCTTTCTTGCATTGAGTTTGTAGTCAGCAACTGCCACCAGCCAGTGTTCTCTAATGGAGGTCTGCCATGTCTTTGCATGAAAGCGGTTGTGGATGCTATTCTGTTCCTTGCCCATAATAACGTGCTCCAAACACATCTAGTGGTAAAAGCCCTTAAAGGGTTTAGGTACAAAGATATTTAGTTCATAAGTCTCTAACTTGGGTGGGAAGATGCCAAGATGACCAGTTCAGCTGTGGTGGACATACATTCTAGAAGGGGATAAGGATACCATAGATCAGGTCTCAATTTTCTTCAGGTTTCCTTTCTAGTGAGTCCTTGGCCTTCCTGTCTTCTCCAGCTGTAAAATGAGATAACAGTCCAAGGTGATATGGTATATAGAAATGCATCAGGTGAGGTAATGAATTATTATAATAAATCATTGAGCTCTTGGAAAAATACATCCAGAATATTTGCTCATATGCTATGCTTCTTGCCAAACAGGACCCTTTGGAGTCATTTACTTTTGCCTGCTCTTTATGTCAGGGAATAAAAAGGCATGCTGTACTAATTCGTTCCAGTTCTTCAAATAATCCAGAAACTCTTACTGCAATATAAAATATGATAGCAGGTTGTAGGTCCAAATGTTATGATAAGTAGCTACATTTTCTCCTTTAAAACTGCACACCTGATATTCACTGATGGAAGATACATAACAGTGGCCATTCTTGCAGTGCAGAATTACTAAACTTTAACTGTAAAGTCATTAGTCCTATAATCTCCATCCGATCCAGAGGCTGAACTGAGGGGTGTAGCACTTGGCTGATGTGTATATAGAGCTTCCAGTAACAAGTTTACACAAATATTCCAACAATTGCCAAGGCATACAAAAAGTAATATAATAAATGTAATTAATCTGAATAGGTACTGTGTATGTGAGAGATTACAGAGTGGAGTAAGCTATCAGACAGTTTCTGTGCTGAGATATATTGACCTTATGTTAATGCATACAAAATGTCAAAGGGGCAGGCAGAGATTCGAATATATTCCACAGATCCTTACTTTGAGGCTGCTGAAGTACCCATGAGACAGAACTGCTATAATTCCAAAATATCTCAATAATTTAGGTTTTATTTACAAACTAAATTAATCTACCGAATCAAAGAGCCATAGAAAACACAAACACAGTTAAAAAAAATGTACAGTTCATGCATGTGAAACAAAGAATAGAAGAATTCCATTAACACATCAGCTGTCATGTTATTTTAGAATTTTAATGTTTTTAATTAATTCATTACTATTCATGCTGAAAGAGTGATAAAAGGATCATCTAAATGACTGTGTCTTAATTAACTTTTGTTTATCTTTATGTTACAGTACTGCATATTAGGAATTATTCTTTTCAGTAACAGTATGTATTTTTAGCTGAAAAGTGCAGAAATAAAGCAGAAAATTTGATGTCAAAAAAAGGAAAGATGATGGGACAAACAAATATTGATCTAACAAATTAAACAGTTGCTATGTAAAGACAAAACATTTTATAGACACTGGAGATCAACTGAGAGCACGATGAAAAATCGGTGGCAGGAAAAAGGAATATTTCTATCTACTAAATGCTGTAAATGTATAAATGAAATATAGAAATTAATATAGCAGTAACCTATACATTCTTGACTATTTCAGAAAATCAAGGTGATTTAATTTTGTGTCCATCATGTATAACACAGAGACACACTCATTTTCTTTTGAAGGTCGTTTCTGATCTTGGGCTATCAAGCTTTGAGACTGATTTTTTTTACTCACAGCTCCAGTCGACTTCCGTTACATGTTGATGTGCACCATTATGTGTCAACAATTAAGTGATAGACAATATATGTCTATCATTTTCTATTCAGGTAATAGTGGTGGACTTGGCAGTGTCAGGTTTATGGTAGGACTCGATGATCTTAAGGGTCTTTGCCAACCTAAATGATTCTATGATTCTATGATGAGTTTTACACTCACTTGCGTTTGTGTCTGGAAATTCCATCCACAAACAATGTCCTGAAATATTAATTGAGTCCTTTCAAGACCCTCTATTTTATGCAATTACTCTCAGTTCTGCTTTTTTTTTTCCTTCACCCCAGAAACACATACAGCTGAGTAAGATGTTTTATCTCACAGTATTTTGTTTCATTTGTCCAGTGTTTTCATGACCAGTGTTTTCATTACCCATTCAAAAATTCCATACACTTGCCAAAATTCTCAGCACATCTCTGATATGGCAAAACAATTCAAATTCTTCTACCCATCTGCTGTTTGTAGATCTTATAATTGCCATTTAATCCTAAAGACCAAATACAGTCAGTATGCAATCAGATTTGAATGCACTGATTAAGAAAGTAACTCCACATTGCAATAAGAAGTTACATTCTGGCAGGAAATGAGCAATATATGTGCCTTTTCTGCACAGTAAAGTCAAAGCGCTTCTATAACTCATATCAATTATTAGTCATTATTATTTCATGATGCTTAAGATTGTCTGTAACTAATGTAAAGAATGCAAAATTAAAGGCACAACAAATATAAAGGAGAAGTTGTACTTAGCTGCACTTATGATTCAGAAAGATAAGAAATGAGAAATGAGATGAAATGCAAATTTTTCCATCCAAAGGAAATGAATTGTAGAACAAGATAGAAAAATATGTGAATTTTACCAAAGGGAGAAATTTTAGGTGATAATGTCAAGAACGGAGAGGAAGCTCTTAAATTCATATGTATTTTCAGACATTAATTAAATTTTGATAGTGAAATTCTAGTCATCCCTAAAAATTCTTCAAATCTTCCCTCTACGTGTTTTAAAGGCTGCTGAAGGATGGATCCCACCCCACCCTTTTATTTTGAAAAGATGCTGTTAATGGTGTTTGATGCCAAATAAAAAGGCATTTTGAATTTTATACCTCTTCCACCAAATGGTCATGAAAGTCTTTCATTCACAGACTTACCAGTCACTAAAATGGCTAGTTATGGTAACATTGTTGAGATCTAATGGGTGGGTTTATGTATAAACACATGCCAACTTATTTTTAATACTGGAAAGAAAAAAGATTAAAATAAGCTTCAGTGACCACTGATTATAATTCACAATTTGAACAGTAATAATACATACTTTCATGTTCAATCAGATTGTGCAGATAGTTCAAGATTTATCCATAATGTTTCAAATCCACCACATACCAGAATTAATCTCCTTGCTTTAAAACAGCAAAAAGAGGATGTCTTGCAATGTTTCAGGTGTCAGGGACAACCAGCCATTAACATCTATTGTTGTTTTTCTCTTGAAGAAAGGTGAATAATCCCAATCAAAATTTTACATAAAACATAGGGTCTTACTGCAAAAAAAAGCAAACAGTGGTCTGCATACCGTCCTTGCCATTAAGATCATGTAAGAATTTCTTTATTCCAGAATATCTGCTATTATAAACATAGCCCAGATAAAAATGTCAAACATATTTTCGTTTTTTCTAGAATATTTGACACATCTTTGTGTAAGTTTATGATTTTTAAAATAGTCTTGCTACAAAGCAGTAAGTCTTAATTCTTAAGTGGCAGCTCTATTTTGCAATCTGTTTGGATATAATTCGTCAGAGAATGACTGTGGCTGGAAGGACAGGAGACAGCATCTTGTCAATACTGCATTGTGAAACATTGGAGAGGAAGGGGGAAAATCAGAGTGCAGAAAGTGCCTTTTAGTTATTTGTTTTACAGACTTAAAGCAGCTTTTTGCAATCCAAAAACACTTTATAGAAATAAGGAAGGGAGTTGATTCTTTTGTCACTCAATAATGTCATGGTATAAATTTATCATTCATTATTATGACAGAAAGCCATGGTTTTGGAGTTCATTAGTGATGAATCTAGCCCTTCATTTTACAGAAAAAGAAAAAAAAGATTTGGGTACATAACAAAAGAGCTGAGAGCAAACTGTCAGTTTCCTTATACTGACAGTACCTTTAAAAAACTTATCGGGGATTTTTTTAAAAAATATATACTTCTTGCAATTTGTCACAGAAGCATTACCTACGATGACAACAAGACATACCCCTCTCCCCAGCAAGCTTCATTTCACTATCAAAGAATAACAATGCCTGCAAGGTATGAACAGAACATTCCTTCCATTTTTCAACACTGTCACACTCTTTTATGTTTTGTTCATAATGGCAACTGTCTTGCTTGATGTATCATACTGAAGTTCTCACCTGCTTGTTGTCATTCAGATGCTAAATGAGAAGAATGAATATGTATAATTCTTTCAAAAGTGCATTATAATGACACAGTCTGGCATATTTTATTATACACCCCACCAGACCCTGATTATTTTGTGCAGTTGGCATTCAAGTTACACTACTTGGGTTTTGATAGCTCTTGCCAACTTCCTCAATGCAAATGATTAACAGTGTTAGTAATGGGGAAATTTTCTAAGTAGAGACTTCATAGAGGGGTAAGGAATGGTAACATTTCATTCTTCATCACTCATTAAGACTCAATATTAGTTTGCTTTACCATACAAAGGTTTTTCTAAACATTTTTTTAGTGCCTGAGTAAATGACAAAATTAGTCTGTCTTACGTATGTAGGAAATCAAACATTTCAGCTTCTATTTCTTCATAGGGATTTCTTCTGTTTTGCAGTAACTAATTGTCTACTTTGATGCCATGAAAATGTATTGTATTAGCAACTCTGGTTTGTGATGTTTAGTTGTTTAATGGTCCCTGCTGAAGCCATTATCTTTTCATTCACTTTTTCTTAACTCTAGTTTTAGTCATTGTAACAGGAGGGGTGGGGTACTTCCTGAGATGTTTAGAGCAGCAATTCAAAAAGAACCCTTGTGAAAAACAATCATTAGGGTTTTTTTTTTTTAGTAACATTAGTAGCTGCTTTGATTTCTTAATTTAATTTAATTTAATTTTTTTAAAAAGTTCTCAAAATGTTAACTTAATGTACTGGTTTTGGCTGGGATACAGGTAATTTTATTCATAGTAGCTGGTATGGTGCTGTGGTTTGGATTTCTGATGAAAACGGTATTGACAACATACTGATGTTTTATCTATTGCTGGACAATACTTGTACAATGTCAAGGCCTTTTCTGCTTCTCACACTGCCCCACCAGTGAGTAGGCTGAGGGTGCACAAGAAGTTGAGAGGGGACACAGCCGGGACAGCTGACCCCAACTGACCAAAGAGATATCCCAGACCATATGACGTTGTGCTCAGCAATAAAAGCTGCGGGGAAGAAGGAGAAAGGGGGCGTGTTCAGAGTTATGGTGTTTATCTTCCCAAGTAACCATTACATGTGATGGAGCCTGAAGTAGTGAATGAATTCCTTGTTTTGCTTTGCTTGCAAGCACAGCTTTTGCTTTCCCTATTAGACTGTCTTTATCTCAACCTGCGAGTTCTCTCACTTTTACCCTTCTGATTGTCTCCCCCATCCCACTGAGGAAGAGTGAGTGAGGCTGTGTGGGGCTTAGCTGCTGGCCAGAGTCAAACCACGACACCTAAGCATCCAAATACCAGATGCCGTTCTTCCTGACAGATGCACTGATGCAGAATTTTGGCTCAAACCTTTATAATGACAAAGGTCATTAGACAAATACTGTCTAATCACTATATACAGAGCTTACAAGGCTTCAAATCTAGGGCACTGGTTTGAAAAAAGTAGCTAACATATAATGGTTTATTATGATATACACAAATATATTGAGACAGGCTATTTCTGGGGCAAATAGAGTTTTACATTATTTATATATTCAGCCTATGTCTTATCTTACGCATCTCACTGCCATATGATTATTAAACAAATGATGCATTTAGGTCCCTAGAGTGCATGTTCTGTCTCTATCAGTAACTGGTGGTTGGTTTCTGGTTAAAGACTGCGCATTTTGTGCCTTGAGAACAGACTAACATGTTTTCAACTCAGAGTTTTAATTTCCACACCGCATTACACCTAAGGGAACAAAACATGTTGAGTGCTAGCTTTATAGCCACCTGCCAATTCATCCCATTTTGCAGGAAGAACAGTATTTCACAAACAGTTGGTGTAGTTAAATGTTTTTTACAGTTTGAAAAAAAAAGCAAACAATGCAGCTAAAACTATTGAATTACACAGTATTCAAGATATCACTTCTGTCAGAGCTTGATCCTGGTATCAGGTTCCACATATGCTTGTTGGGTTCATCCTAATCTAATAGTAAAAAGGAGGAAAGACAATGGCAGGGAGGGGAGAATTTAATTCATATCAACTCTGCTCTGAATGTGCTCTGTAGCACTTTAGGAATTACCACAAGTACACACAAGCTTGGATTATCTAATTAGAAGCAAACTGAGTGAAAGGAAAAGAGTTTCTATTTTATACTTTTATTCTATATACCTCTAGAATAAAGATTTTCCTCCAGAGTTTATCAAGATTCCAGTTTCCTTCCACCTGCAGCCTTTTGCAGGCACTTTGTACTTCTTTGGGAAAAAGAATAGGTAGATGTAGCTCTTCAATCAAGTGAAGTGCAGACTGCTTGGTGTTTGTTTTTTTTTTTTTTTTTCTTTTTAGACTGTTGCAAAGATCAAAGACAGAACTAAATGACTATAGTGGGATACCCCTATCCTATACCTAATAAAGCTGAAAGCTCTCTGCTGGCTATGAGTGGAGTGTTAGTTCAGGGCTAAGCTCAGTCCAAAGGCCTGCCTGAATGCATTTCAGGACACTGAAACCAAACTGTCCATTACTAGTAGCATGATAGATGAAGAATGGGACTGCAGGATGAGAAAAGGCATTTCCCTATTCGGCATTGTCATTGACAATAAAGGGAAAAAGTTAATGGTTTGCTACCAAATGTTTTACTGGGGTAGTATGTCTTCAAAAGTAAGAGAAGATAGTTAAAAACTTCCATCTTGTTTAGTCTATGGAAAAAAAGAAGCCCAAGACAAAATATGTTTTATATTCATAAATATATTAGAAGATGAACACTGGAAGGGAAAAGGGGTATTTAAGTTAATGGACAGCACTTGCGTAACTATATAGCCATAAACACAGCATGAAATAATTTAGACTCTGATTTGGAAGAAAGTTTCTATTTACCTAAAGAATAAGCCTTCCAGAATTAGTGGCAGAGAGCGAACTACTTACATTTTGATACATTTCTGAGAAAGAAAAACTGCTGTTGGATCTACAAAAGCGACGACCAGCCTATATGACTGAGAGGAAGCCTTTCAGTGTTATGGCCTTCTCTTCCTAACAATCATTCATTAAGCACTTATTATCATCTTTTCTTATTCGTAAGCTGGGTCAACGTCCTTTATTTCCCTGGTAGACTACTTTGCTTTTAATTACAATCTCATTGCTCGTCTGTAAGAACATCTGGCAAAACTATTCAACGAATCCAGACTTTATGGACAGGAGTTTAGGTAAAGAGGTTTGTTGGCTTTATAGGGGAGCTGAATCTGACCTGCGCTACTGAGAGAACACCTAACAGAAAGCACATAATGGTGTAAATCCACTGAGGCTGACATAAATCCATCAAGGCATAAGCAATGCTGGGGTTGTATATTGTAGCTGCAATGCCACTAAACAGAAGAATTATCAGACAGTGAAAAGACTCTGAACTGATTTGGTTGGACAAATAGCTATGTTTTAAAAACATGACATCACAAAAAGAATTTCAAAAATATGCTGGGTTTTGGGCTCGGGGGGGTTGGTTGGGTTGTGAGGGTTTTTCTGTTTTTTGGAGGTTTGTGGCAGTGTGTGTGGGGGGAAATCCTACGTATAACAGCTATTCAGAACTGTCAGCACTCTTCAGATCATTTCAGGAGTCTGTATATTATCACTGAATCAACACATCCAGGAGACAGATATAATGTATTCCTGGATTCAAAGCAAATGTAAAAAATCTCTTAGATTTCTAGTGTATAGTGGAATAATTAAATAGGAGGTGGAGTGAAGAACATAAGGTGCATTCTAATTACATTGGCATTTAAGCATCACCTCACTTCTTCTGCCAAAATTTCTGCATTCCAAAATTTTACTTTTAAACTTCATAGTAGTAACTATAATATTATTTTGTCCTTTGTCTGATTTTATAAGTAAACCATTTAAAATCTATTTTGGTACAA